>NC_141801.1:155384-305768 GCF_057944985.1 Cucurbita pepo subsp. pepo | reverse complement strand
CTGATACTATTTGTAACAACTCAAGCCTACCACTAATAAATATTGTCCGCTTTGGCCCATTACGTATCGCCGTCAGCCTCACAATTTTAAACCACATCTACTAGGGAGAGGTTCTACATGCTTGTAAGGAATGTGTCGTTCTCCTCTCCAACCGATGTGGAATCTCACACATTCAGACCAAATACTAAAGGAAATCTTTAAAATTTCTCTATCTAGCCAAGACCGTCATACACTTAGGCAAGTAGATTCATTAATTCTACAAAATTTAATCTACAGAGGTTATAGGTTGTGTTCATTTCAATATTTTCACATTCTAATCAAAATTTACAGAGTGTTCTGATAAAAAATGATGGATCTAAAGATGCACAAACAGTTCTACATTAGTCTGGGGGCGAATTCATGCTCTTAATCCCGATGGCTTAGATAAAGAAAAAAGAAAAAAGGAAACTAACCATATGAAACTGTGCTCCAGACTCACTAAACGTTGTAAGGTTTTTAGCCAAGCAGCATGCAATAACAGCGATGTCTTCCAAGAACACAGGAAGAAGGCCAATCACACAACTCATTCTGAGGGCCCATGCAAACTTGAGTTCTTGCTCTCCATAGATATTACGGAAGCGAGCCTATTGTAAACCTGGAATGAGATTTGATACCAAAAGTTCACTAATGAAACAAAACAAACGCTTTTTCATGAAAATACAGGCATTAGGTCAAGTAATGTTGATGGTTTTGTACCACAGATAGTTGTTCATTTTTAGCTCCTCCACTTGTCTCATCCTGTTTGTTCGTGTTCGACATGTCGTACCTATAAAGCACGAGTATGAGAGCTGCAGAAACGATTGACTGAAAGTTGGGAAGAGACATGTTCGACTATAAACCGAGATGGGAAGTTTTCATACCAATCACGTGGAAGGCCGGCTTCGTCTCGAGCTGAATAATTGAAAGGCCCTTTAAGTTCTACATTGTATTCTTTTAACAAGTCTGCATTGGTGCCATCAAAGATGTTACCACAGGGAAGTCCAGCATTGTATTCTATATGACTCGTATCATTTAGATGAAAAGAAACCGACATCGTGGAGGATATAAACCTTTAAAAGTGGAGCATGGAGCGCGTTCCATTTTCTGACAGACGAGGATGAACCAGTCGATACCAACGGCGACATGTGCAACTTCTTCATCAGCAATTCTAGCTACAATATCAGATGTTCTATGATCCCCGAAGCCTATTAGTTTCTTCACTAGTCGAGGCCCTGCATCAAGTCCTCTAGCTTCCTACAGAATGTGATATATATATACATATGAACATTGATCAATACTACCTCTGCCTTAAATTTTCTATTTATTTTCTTAAATCGAATCTCTTCCCCATAGCACCCAACCCCGTCCATGTTTCAATACTAAATGTATATTCTATAACAGCACAAGCCTACCGTTAGCAGATATTGTCCTCTTTGAGTTTTTCCTTTTGAGCTTCCCCTTAAAGTTTTAAAACGCGTCTTCTAGGGAGAGGTTTCCACACCCTTATAAAGAATGTTTCGTTCCCCTCTTCAACCGATGTGGGTTCTCATAATCCACCCTCCTTCGAGGCCCAGCGTCATCATTGATACTCATTCCCTTCTCCAATCAATGTGGGACCCCATCCTTGCTGACACTCCGCCTCGTGTCCACTCCCCTTTGGGGCTTAGCCTCCTAGCTGGCACATCGCCCGGTGCCTAGATTTAATACCATCTCAAGCCCACGGCTAGCAGATATTGTCCTCTTTGGCCTTTCCCTTTCGAGTTTCCCCTCAAGGTTTTAAAATGCGTCCACTAAGGAGAAGTTTCCACACCCTAATAAGAAATGTTTCATTCCCCTCTCCAACTGGTGGGATCTCACAATCCACCTCCCTTGAGAGCCAGCGTCCTCGCTGGCACACCACCCAATGTCTAGCTCTAACATCATCTGTAACAGTCCAAGCTTATTACTAGCAAATATTGTCCTCTTTGGACTTTCTTTTCCATGCATCCCTTCAAGGTTTTAAAATGCGTCTACTAGGGAGAGGTTTCCACATCCTTATACGGAATGTTTCGTTCTCCTCTCCAACCAACGTAGGAACTCACAAATTAGTACCCACCCTCATTTCAACTTCCTTAAGGTTCGAGTTCGACCATTCCTCATCCAAAGTACTTTCCAGAAGCCTTTTCGACCCCATCCCTTCACATCAGATCAGGCTAGTCATCCTTTTTATACCTCTAGACTAGATAATCAAAAGTAGAATACTAAAAAATTCAAGGATTTCAAGCACTGTATGAAGAAGCAAAGAACTAAGCATGGACATATGTTTACCTGGACAAGCGGGATTGCAGCCAAGCGTGCAGCTACATTGTCAGATGATTTCTCACACTCCCTCCAAAGCAAATTATGAGCAGCCATATCTCCATATCTTGTAACAATATAATCAAGGTAAGTAATAACGAACAAATATCAACTACTACACCCAAGGTTTATAATCTCCTCACTTGAATCCAAGTTCAGCAAGTCTCTGTGAACACCATGTAAAATGACGGCTCTCATCATCAGCAACATGAGCAAAATCAGCAAAAAACCCCTCACCAAGAACTTCACTGAAGCACGAAAATCGTACAACCGTGTCCCATGCCAAATCAATTGCATTAAGCTCAACATGAGCAAGATTGTGCAGCATATAAGCATTCAGAGGCAACCCCGAGTTTTTGGGAGCCGGAATTTCCCTTGGAGAGACCTGGATTTATGCAAGACATGGGTTAAAGTTTCATCAAATCATGAACAAATTCATAATCCAGAGAAGGTTCAAACAAACAAAACAATTGATTCTTTCAAGAACAGAGACGAACATTTCACGAGTATAAAAAATTTACTGAAATATAGAGAACGAACCAATTTGGGTTGAGGAGGTCGAGCAGGACGACGAGGAGCTTCGAAAACACCAATCGGAAGATCTTCGAGAGACCATCTGGAGTAAGCGAAATGCGAGAGCCTGGATTTGATCAAAGGATCACTGGTAGAAAGAACCAAAGCACCCAACTCTGCAAGAGACGACGCCGATTCAATTCGGCTGTCGAAGAGAAACCCATTTGATGATGATTCAACCAAAGCCTCTGGTCCATTGCTTCCCCAAAATCGATTCTCATTTATAGGGCTCTGCCTCCAAGCTTTCAGACCAGACCACGGCGTGTATTCTAAAGAAGAAGACAAAGACAAGGACGAATTTAGCTTGACGCTTTGAGAATGAATATTGGCGCGAAAAGAACAGCGAAACGTCGGCCAAATAAGTAGAGCTTTGAGTTGAAGACGCTGCATCGCTCGCTCGTTCATCAATTCCAACAGCGCCGACATTTGTGTACCGCACGATATTTATATCAATTTGGCTGACTCGGAAAGAGATTTTACCCACTTCCTTTTAGAGCCCATTAAGCCGAAGTCACCATTTTCATTTTCTCAAGACTAAAGTCTAAATAATTCTATCAAACCAAAAGCAAAATCTTGACCTTACAAAATCATGTTTCTGTTGATCCTTTACAACTAAAAGTACAAGCAGCAGCGCTTGCAAACTCACAATCCTTAGAAATGGCAGCCATAGAAGGGCAGATACAAGCTCAAGGGATAGTCAAAAGCTATTCATCAAACCCTTTTGTGAATATAATTGAAAATCACACCCTGTTGCCTACTACTGACATTTGGTTTACAGACTCTTAAGGGTGTTGTCTGTGCTAAAAAATAATAGAGATGGTAGCAATGGATTAGCAATGTACAGGCGCTACGCAAGACGGGGCCTAATCGATCAGATTACTACTTATGTTACCAATATTATACAAATTTGAGACAGAATCAAAGGCTGCATGGGGGGATGAAGCGAAGCCCTGCGTCAAATACTACATCAAAAGCTCAGCTTGCCACTGGTTGAAAATGAATGGACTTCAAGCCTTTTCCAACCAGTGCTGGGCAAGACACTGATTTGGCTTCAATCAGGAAAGCTGAGGGTTCCTTCCACCCGAAGTGACTTGAAAAAAATTGATATCTGTCCAAGTAAACAAAAGGGAATTGGTAAGATTTTCATTCCTCTAGCCACTGATCATAAAAATTGCCAATCACAAAGGGGGAAAGAGTGAACTGTATAAGCTTCTTAATCTCTTTTTCATCATCCCGTTCAAACCCATGAACTCAAAATATCTCTAAGTTTCTGTACTTTGGAACTCGATGACTCGGTTCAAGTAAGGTCGTAATATCTCTAAGTTCATATAATCTCTATTTTTGACCATTTAAAGTTTTCAGCATACCAATAACAATTAGGAAGTATTGCAGCCTTGATTAACTTCGTTCTGTCATCTTTCTAATGAACTGTAAGAATCCTTGAACATCAACATGTTTAAAAATAACAATTTAGTCAACTTTTTTCTTAGCAGACCTAATAAAGTATTTAGAATCATACTGGTTTATATTTTAGTCAAATAAAGAGTTTATTTAAAACCATAAACTAAACCGACACAAAAACACTAGGTGCAAGGCATTTAATACCAAAATTCTCTTAGCAGACAAGTAGCTAACAAGAACATTTTGAAGTAAATGGCAGAACGAAAAAACAGCGACAATGTAGTGATAGTTATTTTGAAGCTAGGGGGTGGATTGGGGGTTCTAACATCGATTGGAGAAGGGAACGAGTGCCAGCGAGGGTCTCGCTGGACCCTGAAGGGGGTTAGATTGTGAAATCTCACATCGGTTGGAGAGGAGAACAAAACATTCTTTATAAAGGTGTGAAAACATCTCCCTAGCATACCCATTTTAAAAACCTTAATGGGAAGCCCAAAAGGGAAAGCCTAAAGAGAATAACATATGCTAGCGATGGGGTTGGTCTATCACAGACAACATCTTAGATTTAAAAAGTATATAAAATGTTGCAATTTTAAGGGTTTTTTAATTTTCAAAATTAAAATATCATACACGGTTAGACTGATAGGTTATGGAATCTGCTGCTTATTTATAGCTTAGTCAACGGTTATACATAGTAAATCTATATATGGTAAATGACATTTAAAGTAAATTGTCATAAATAATAAATAGCTATGTACAGTAAAAAGCTATATATGGTAGATAGTTATATATTCTCTGCATTCTTTCTGACGAGTGTGTGCGTTGCACTCTCTATCCTATTGTGTGTTCATCTAGATCGAGTGTGTGCGTTGTTGTGCGATCCTAACAACTAGTATCAGAGCTAGGCGAAATTCACCACAATCAGTGAAGATGGAAAGCTTAAAGATTGGAATTGAGAAGTTCGATGGATCCGATTACGGTTTCTGGAAGATGCAGATTGAAGATTATCTGTACCAGAAAGATCTTCACGAACCCTTATTGATGGTGAAGTCGGATACCATGACCACAGAGCGGTGGAAGCTCAAGGATCGACAAGCCTTAGGGCTGATCCGGTTGACGCTATCCAAAAACGTGGCGTTCAACATCATCAAGGAGAAGACAGCGTCAGATCTGTTGAAGGCGCTGTCGAATATGTACAAAAAACCATCGGCTATGAACAAGATGTATTTGATGCGGAGATTGTTCAATCTACAAATATCTGAAGGTGGATCTGTTATTGATCATATAAATGAATTCAATATGATCGTAAGTCAACTGAGTTCGGTGGAAATTAATTTTGATGATGAAATTAAAGTATTGATTTTGATGTCATCTTTACCCAAGTCGTAGGATACTGTTGTTGCCTCAATCAGCAGTTCCCGAGGATCTCATAAACTGAAGCTTGATGAAATTCGAGAGGTAGTTCTCAGCAAAAGTACTCGCAAACGAGAAATTGGAAATTCATCTGGTAGTGCTCTCAGTGTTGACCAATGGTGAAGAAGTAAATCGAAGGGCCCAAACAAAGGGCGATCAAAATCAAAGAACCGAGAAAAATCTTCAAATAGACCAAACGTAACGTGTTGGAATTGTGGAGAAAAAGGTCACTTTCGGACAGATTGTACAAGACCAAAGAGGAAGCAGAATCACAAATCTAGAGATGATGACGATTCTATAAATTCAGCAATAGACATTGGGGATGCTCTAATCCTCAGCGTGGACAGTTTGATTGAATCCTGGATTTTCGATTCAGGTGCATCTTTTCATTCGTCTCCAAATAAAGAGTTGTTCCGGAATTTCAAGTCTGGAAATTTCGATGTGTATCTTGCCAACAACAAAAATTTAGAGATCAAAGGAAAAAGGGATGTCTACATAAAAACTCCGGCAGGAAATCAGTGGACATTAAAGGATGTCAGATATATTCCTGGTCTCAAGAAAAATCTTATCTTTATTGGTCAGTTGGACAGCACAGGTTATGCAACAGAGTTAGAGAAGAGTTCGTGGAAGATTATGAAGGGTGCTCTGGTGGTAGCACGTGGCATAAAATCTAGAACTTTATACACCACTGCAGGGTGTATGAACATGGTCGCTGTTGGTGAGAGTGCTTCAAATTCAAGTCTATGGCACAATAGACTTGGACATATGAGCATGAAAGGAATAAAGATGTTGGCTGCAAAAGAAGTTTTAGAAGGTCTTAAATCTATTGATGTGGGTCGTTGTGAGAACTCCGTTATGAGCAAGCAGAAACGAGTTAGCTTCACAAGGACGGCCAGAGAATTGAAAAAAGTACAGTTGGAAATGATCCATACAGATGTGGAGCAAGGTTCCAAAACCACGAAGCAAGTGGGAGTTGAGCTTGAGTTGCAGAGAAACTCACCTAGTGATGTTGTAGCAGATACTCATGAAACTCCTGAGACTCCTGCTGAGAAACCAGATGTGTAGCAAGATTCCAAGACAACGAAGCAAGTGGGAGTCGAGGTTGAGTTGCGAAAAAAAATCGCCTAGTAGCAGATACTCAAGAAACTCCTGAGACTATTGCAGAGGAACCAGCGCTAGAGCAAGTGACACCTGAACTGGTGTTGAAAAGATCATCCAGTACTATCAGAGTACCAGATATGTATGTACCTTCATTACACTATATGTTGCTGATGAAAGGGAACCAGAGCCCTTTGATGAGGCCCTACAGTTGGAGGATACAACCAAGTGGGAGCAAGTCATGGATAATGAGATGTCTAGGCTTCAAAAATGTGTTGTACTGAGACTGAGTACGTGGCAATAGCTGAAGTTGGAAAAGAGCCGATATGGAAGACTAACTATCTGGAAGAATTGGGCAAGAAGCAGCACGAAAAGACTCTTTATAGAGATAGTCAGAGTGTCATACAGTTGGTGAGGAACTCGGTCTATCATTTAAAGATAAAACACGAAAGGCGATACCATTTCACTTGCAGGTTAGTGGAAGATGGTGATGTGTTTTGAGAAGATAGAGGGTGCAAAGAATCCAGCAAACATGTTGACAAAATGTGTTGATGTTGGAATATTGAGGTTGTGCAAAGCCTCGATTGGTATGGTGCACTGAAGATGCTCATGGTCGTTTGAGAATGAAATTCTTGGTTGACTAGATCAGTCTCCAAGTGGGAGAATTGTTAGGTTATGGAGCTTGCTGCTTATTTATAACTTAGTCAATGGTTATACATAGTTAAGCTATATATGGTAAATGACATAAAGTAAATTGTCATAAATAGTAAATAGCTATGTATAATAAAAAGCTATATCCGATAAAGCTATATATGGTAGATAGTTATATATTCTCTGTATTCCTTCTTACTCTACATACTTGGAGTCATCAATACAAATCATTTAGCCAATATTCTCCTTGCATTTTATCTATCCTATTTTTTGTGTTCATCTAGATCGAGTGTGTGCATTGTTGTGCGATCCTAACATAAAATTTTGCCCCATCTCATAAAAACTCTAGCGTCTACTGATCCAATTGACCTAGAGAACGAATAAACTTGTCAACCCTTACGGAGATTGAACTCGACTACACCAAGATTAAGGTGATATCAGAAACAAAGCAGATAACGGGGCCCAGAAACTAAGAACTTATCAAAGGAACAAGAACATGGGCAAAAAGTTATTTAAAAAAGAGATTCAGACTAATTTAGCAGCACAACCTGAAGAATATTGAAGCCCTTTACGACCCATTATCAGATCCAGATGCTGAAGAGCTTTCACTATCAGAATCTGTATTTGTCCAAAAAATAATAAGAATAAGAATACAGCTTCAACAAAACCACATGATTAAGATGCCAGGAATGCTGAAATTAATAATTGTCATACCACTAGAAGAAGATCCAGAACCACTGCTAGAACTGCTTGAACTACTTGACCTACTTCTACTATTGCCCTGTCCTTGAACAGGCACTGATGATGAAACGATATTATCATCTGTGTACAAAATAAAAATTTTGGATTTTAATTAAACAAACAAAGAAAATAAGAATGAAAGACCTGACACAATGATTAATCCACCTGCTTTAGTTTCCTTCGGGACCTCCGTCACAGCGTCGCCCTGGATCGATAGAAGAAAATAAGAGGATCCGTCTTTAGTACTTTATAGCACAACATACATCAAAAATTATATTCAGGGCTTTACCTTCTGAGCAATATTGTGCTCATCATCTGCTCGTGCTTGAAGTGCAAGCTCGGCTTTTCTCTTGTTCTTGCTCAAACTTTTTTTGTAGTTTGTCACAAACCTATCAAGCTCCCAGAGTGTCTCTGCATCCACGCTATCAATATCCACTTCGATCTCTTCGTCATCTTGAAAAATGTCCGAGTTTCTCTTCTTAATTATCTGCAGAATGGCATCCAGTTTTTCTGAAGGTAAATTCTGAAGGTTATTACTGAGTTTTTGCTTCTCCTCGTAAGTCATGTCCCTTTTATGAGGGTCTTTTGCCTTGGGCTTCTTTGGAGCAGGTGTCCTAGCTGAGGGTGTAGAGCTCAAAGGTTTACTCTTGGAATCAAGACGATATGTTCTGGATTCTGACCTTTCCAATATCCGTCTCATGTCAAGAGGTGGTGGTGGTGGAAGACGAGACTTTCTAGAAGTAGGTGTCGAAAGAGAAGCCCCATAGTCTAGTCCAAACCTCATCTCTCGATTATAGTCTGACTCGATAATAATCCACCTATCCTCGAATATTGTCAATAATTGCTCGGCCATTACATGAACATCTTGTCCTTTGGGATTATAAGTCATAGCATTGTGAAATGTAAGTCTCACATCCTCAGCAAATTCTTTAGGTGACTTGTACCAGTTCTTGTTCAGCTTAGACTTTACTGTTCCTAGGTCCATTGGATGCTTAATGATGGTATAGTAATCGTGCAAACCGAGACTCTGCACATCTACAGGAGCATCAAACACCCAACCATACTTGTGCTTAATCAATTTATCCAGAAGTGAACTGCAGCTCTTATAAAACTTGGAACCCGGCCCGAAACCATGAACGGTTTCTCCTCCACCCAGCTTCTTTATATTTGTTTTTGCCTTCTTATTACTCTCAGCTGGTGGGAGCTTATCTTTTCCAAGTATGAATTCTGAATTTCGATAAAACTGGTTCGCTTTAGGCGTCCTTTTCTCTTTCTCCACATAGTCACTCACACCCTGACTGTTCTCCAACACTGATATACTCAATTGATTTAGAGGCCTAGAAGGCTCACGAGGCACACCAATGGCAGACACCTCAGGATGAATCTGCTTATCTCCAGCAACCTCGGGATGAATCTGCTTATCTCCAGCAACCTCGGGATGAATCTGCTTGTCTCCAGCAACCTTATTCATCCCTTCATTAGCCGAACCATGAAAATTACTAGACTCACTTAACTCCCCCTGTTTTGCCTCAATTCTTTTCAACACATTTCTTATAATCTCAAGCTCACTCTCAAGCTTACGCCGTAGTTCTCGCACCTCCTGCTTGGACCTCGAGGCCAAATTATTGTTATTCTCATTTTCCACAGCTTTTTCCACAACACCATTTCCAGAGGGTTGGTCTCGAGTGCTCTGCACTGCATCCCCAGCTGCAACCTGCTCGCGATTAAGACATGACGAATCATCAGACGCCACATCAAATCTCGAAATGAGCTGCTTCTGTGTCGGATTCTCGTCCTCTGTCACCGTTGTACAGGGAAGAGGCTGGGGTAAATCATTATCATTGTCATAATTAACATGACTACTGGCATTAGCGTCATCGATGTCGTTGGTTGCAGCCGTGATAGTCGGGGCAGTAGAGGTTTCCTTATTTCGGCTATTATCATTATCCTGTTTATTCTCAACGGCAGAGGTTACGGCAGTGGCTACATCGGCAATTGAATTTGTATTATTGTTGTTGTTCTTCCTGAGGCCCTTGAAGGCCTTCCTAGTGTAAACCTTACTTTCCACGTATCTCTGTTTCTCTCTAACACCGTCTCCCTCACCTACTGTAGGACCCGAAGCCATACATGAAACTCAACAAAAACCCTAAATACCTAAATTCCCCAAAATTAAACAAATAATACAGAACATCCCAGCTGAAAATCTTGTTCGAAAAAGATAAAAACACAGAGAAATCCCTAAATTTATCCTAAATGATAGAAAGATTAAACCAAAAGCGAAATCCCTAAAGACCGAACAAGGTTTAAATTCCTCCGATCAAACCCTAAAACAACACAGCTACAAACTCGAAAACCCCACATGTAACATGCAGAAAAAATAAGATGAACTGGAAGCTTACAGAACAAAAAAAAATGGAGAACAGTAGGGTTTGTGTGTTGTTCAGTGCCTATGTTGCCACCGGATCTTGCAGTCTCTTCTACGAACACACACACTTTCTCTCTAAAAGAAAAAAAAAATGACTTTCTCTCTCTAAAGTGATCTCTCCATCCTTTTAAGTGTACAGATGTACGGCGGCTGTGGGGCTTCGTCGAGTGAAATGAAATGGAGGGCGCGCGTGTGAGTGGTAGTAGAAAAAGTCGTGCCCGTGATGGTGGAGCACGCGTGGGTTGGGAGGTGGAAACACGCGCCCAATGGAGGCGTGAAATTGTTTTGGCGAGTGTGGATTACGCGCGTCGTGGTGGGTTAAGTCGGTTTGTGGCGGGCAGTTTGGTTTCTTAAATTTTGAAGAGTTTGCCCTTTCCCGCGGCTTGTTATCTGGAAAATCAAATATTTATTTAATACTATTTTTCAAAATCATCCATATTAATATTGTATTTACTGTACTCTTAAAAAAATATTTTTTTAATTTAATAATTTTTAAAAAGATGAATGATATTAATAAAAATGTATTTTTAAAATAAAATATAAGTAATTGTAAACAAAAATTAAGATATTTTTTAATATATAATTTTTTTTTTTTTAATTTTTATAATTGAATGTAAAATAAGGTAAGTTAGACCTCAGTTAAATAAAAGTTTTAAAAATTTAGAAGTATTTAAGTTATAGGTATGTTACCTTATTTTATATTAAACTTTAAAATTTTTATGATTGAACTACAAATAATTATTATCGATTTTTTTAATATTTTTTTAATCATACAAGCATAGCTACAAAATTTACCTTATTCGAATTTAGTGTCGATTAATTTATGTATCTCTGTTAATTATCTGCCACAATTTAGAAATGGTCTAAAATTTAAGATAGGTTATATCCAA
Organism: Cucurbita pepo subsp. pepo; assembly: GCF_057944985.1. Classification (NCBI taxonomy): domain Eukaryota; kingdom Viridiplantae; phylum Streptophyta; class Magnoliopsida; order Cucurbitales; family Cucurbitaceae; genus Cucurbita; species Cucurbita pepo. The sequence continues at coordinate 294,224 of NC_141801.1, read as the reverse complement.
CCTATAAGACTTTTAGGAATTAAAAAGTTACTCGAAAATTTATTTTTTCAAGAAAATGTCCAAGAAGTCACCAAATGAGAATAGGATATTACACAAATACCCTTGCTGCCCGACTAAAATTCAAAATTTGGTCCACTACTTGATTTTTACTATAGATCTCTAATGGATAAGATGGTCATTTAACCTTATTTTGAATATAATGGGCTAGTTGGGCCGTGGGGGTTTCTTTTGTATTACAAAATTGGCCCATATTGATAATCCAATCCATTATGGAGAATCATTGGGCCGGGTCTTGAATTCAAAAATCTGGGTTTTTTCCGGTTTATTCTCAAAATAAAAAATTTCAAAGTTTATGAACGGTCGAGCCAATTAAAGTCCAAAATAGCTTTGAATTTACATATTTGTCCCTTTGGTTATTCTGTAATTATTGTGAATTTAAAGTAAAAATACATTCGAAATTCAGGGATAAAAATGTAATATTTTAAAATTAAAACGTAGGGATGAAAAGGGTATTTTTCTCGTAATATATAATAAAATTACAATATTATTTTAGTTAATAGACAATAAATAATATATTTATAAATGGGTCCTTAAAAGCACCGAAGTTTTTCCGTACAAAATTAATAATTAGTAATCTTTATTAGGTCAAGCCTAACCATTTAGATCTTTTATTACTTAAAAGGGACAAAGAGACAAAACCATATGCTAAATCATCCTTTATTTTATTTTATTTATTTATATTATTGTATCTAATGCTTTTGGAAAAAGAATCTATTATTATAAACTTTCCTAGATTGATTTTTGGGCCCCATACAGCAACTGTAATGAAATACGTCACAAATGTAAAATATTCTTAATTTTCGTAATAATTTTATGACATAATTGGGTTATAACCCTATTTTTTGACTTGTCCAACAAAAAAAATGTGAATTTACAAATTGGCCCAAATTTTTCGATTTTTAAAAATTTCAACTCGACCCAAACTGAAGAAAAAGAATCTAACCCAATTGAATTGGGTCGTTCGAATTAGTCAGGTTCCCGAGTCTATTAACACTGGCCATGTGTTATAGAATTTGCTTTTAGGAGTGGTCGGGTTCCTGAGTCCTAGGGGTGTACATTCAACCCGACAATCTAGACCAATCTAACCCAAACTACAAGGGTTGGGTTGGGTTGGATTAGCATTTCGGATAGGGTTGGGTTCATTCTTTTGAATCCAAACTGAATCGGTTCGATTTCGGGTTCGTGGGCGGGTTAACCCAAGCCAAATTCAAATATATAAAATATATTAAGAATCTTTCTTCGGTTTTTTTTTTCAAATAGTCTAGAGCTCTATTATATCATAATTTTATTTTTCTAATAGTATAGGTCGTCTGTAAGCATATATCAATCAAAATATTTTTATATATATATATATATTTTTTTTGTTATATACAATATCTTTAAACTAATCATTTCTATTGTTATTTAATTTTATGATAAATCTTTATATTTTTCTTACTTTAATCAATTTTCAAGAAATGTCGGTATTTAGTAGTTTTTAGTTTTATGACAATGTTGAACTATGTTAATATGTTACAATTTTCTCGTTGTTTTTTATTGAACTTGTTTTTTTTTTTTTTTTTTTTTTTTTTTTTTTTTTGTGAATAATTATGGATTGGCTTGTGTTTGTTTGTGAACTTTTAACGTACTTTATCTAAGTTTCTATCCGAATAATTATAAATCGTGGATAAATAAAACTTTAAAAAAAATTGACAACCCAACCCGAACCCAACTCGAAAATAGAGGGTTGGGTTGGGTTACCAATCCAACCAACCGGAACTTTCGGGTTGGGTCAAAAAAATTCTTCAACCCAACTCAACCTGTATCATGTACACCCCTACTGAGTCCAATGCACTAAGAACGTTTACCGATGTTTGGGCTCGTTTAGGCATTCATAGATATGGGTATCCTAAGAAAGACAAGAACACTTACGATACAAAAGGGATGAAATCCTTAATGGATATCCTATGAAAAACATTATCATAGAATTACAAATGAGACAAGACCATCTTTTGTTTGGATGCTACAAAAAGAACAAAACTTTTTGCTTTCCCTCATTTACCCTTATAATATAATATAAATTACAAGATGAAATTCCATTTATTCATAGTAAATGGAATTAAAAATTATATTAATTGGGTAACCTAAATTAAAGTGGGTAAGCTTTTTATTCATCCAATTACTATTTTATGTGGGAATTAACGACCAATTAACTTAAAAATGGAAGCATTAGACCACTCAAATGTATTAAATTATCATATGATATGAAAAAAATCATTATAATTTTGTCACTTAGCTAAGATTTTTTTTTTTTTTTTTTTTTTTTTTTACATATTAAAAAAATATAATAATATATCAATTAGGGATGATTCAATATTATCCACAACAATAATTTATTATAATTTTTTAAAATTAATGCTCTCTTTCTTTTTCTAAAATTTGACTAAAATAATGTAAAAAAAAATGGTTTTAAAAGGTAATTACAAGACAAGTGAAAGTGGGAGATTATTTTCAGTTGACTTTTTAATCTTATAAATTAGTATTTTGACTACTTTTTTAAAGTTTGAGGAATTAAATTATAATTTTAAATATAGGACGCAAAAAAAATATTAAATTAAACCCGAGTCAATTTAATCAATAATGTCGACGCTAAAGTTTGCTTATGATTATATTAAATAAATGATGGCAAGATGTCGATATGGGTCGAGATCTCAATGATGAATACAACCGTTTTTTTAATGAAATAATGGATGTCAAATTATTTTCAAAATTAATTATAGTAATTTAAATTAAATAAGAAATAAATTTATAAATTAAAAATTATAATGTATATATTGACAGTATATTTATTTTAGTTATTATAGCTAAATCATAACAATTTAATATTTATTAAATAAAAAATTTTAATATAAAGTTTTTTTTTTTTTTTTCTTGAGGACGTTTAAGAATTTTAATTTAAATTATGAACCACTAAGCATAGGATATGTATCTAAAATTAAATTAATTAAAGTAATTAGCGGATCAAAATAAACCTTGTGACTATGAAGCACTAAATCACGATCTGTTAAAGCGGCTTCCAATTTCCTTTTCATTTTTCAACAAAGATTTGATGCATTTTAATTATATAATAAAGTCATGTTTTTATTATTATTATTATTATTTTTTTTAAATTTCAAATGTAACATCCATTTTTATTAATTTTTTATCCGTTAATTATGTATACCAAATTGATCGAGGTAAGCTCTTTGATACGTTTTTTATACTAATATCGCTTATGTTAATATGAACATAGAGTTCAACCGTTAAAACGTTGTTATCTCTTTTTTTTTTTAATGAGGTTTGAGAATGAAATTTCTAAAAATATGTTTATTGTTGAATGGAAGAATTGTGAGACGATAATTTCGGCTAATTCAAATTTTGTGAGATCCCACATTAGTTGGAGAGGGGAATGAAGCATTTCTTATGAGGATGTGGAAACCCCTCCCTAACAAACGTGTTTTAAAATTGCAATGGAAGCTTAGAATGGAAACCCAGAGAGGATAATATCTACTGGTGGTGGGCTTAGGTTGTTACAAATGGTATCAAAGTCAAACACTGGGCGATGTGTCAGCGAGGACATTAGGCCCTCGAGGGGGGTAGATTGTGAGACCCCACCTCGGTTGGAGAGGATAACGAAACATTCCTTATGGAGGTGTAGAAACTTCTCCCTAACAATCCGCGTTTTAAAACTTTGAGGGGAAACATAAAAGGAAAAGCTCAAAGAGGACCATATCTGTTGGTGGTGGGCTTGAGCTATTACAAATTCGAACATTAACCATTACGTTGGAACCATGTCCAAAAAGATATCGGCTAGCGATGGGCTTGAGGGCTATTACAAATTCGAACATTAAGCATCATGTTGGAATCATGCCCAAAGAGGATAATATCAGTTCACAGTGGACTTAGATTGTTACAAATTTGAACATTAGTCATCACGTTGGAATCATGGGACGTTACAGTTATGCATTAAAATGATAATAAACCGTTAGAAATAGTTACATGTCGTTTTATAAGTGCATTGTTAACACATGATTCATTACTCGTGAATCTAGGATAATAATTGTTAGTATTTTTCTTTCTTCTTAAATACCGGTGGTACGTTCAAGCATTGTGATTAAAGTATTTTAGTGCGAAGTGTGTTCAGTGAGGGTTTCATTCTGCATCAGTTATTCATTTCGATGTACTTCAACCGAGAGCCAAAACCAATAAGAATGTCGATAGTTGAGCCTTGACAACCGAGCTAACAACAAAAGTCGGGTTTTTTCCAATAAAAAACACTTACCATTACAACAAAACAAAGATGAAACAGAAAACATCCGAAGTTTCATAAGGAGACTGTCCTTCAACTTAAAAAAAAAACACACACACACACAAAGCAGAAAGAACACAACACAACACAACACAAGACCAGAGAAACCTACGGTAGACGAGGTGGATGAGAATGATGTTGAGAATCAGGTCCTCCAGGAGTGTATCTGTCAGTGGAAGAAGAGAGTCTTCTCAAATGCTCCATTTGGGTTTTGCTATAACCAAATTTACGCATTATCATAATGCTTTTGCTGCTCTCAGTGACCTCCTCCGTCGTCCACGGCGGCGTTGCATGGCGGCCGGCGACAGTGACGAGAAGCATCCCTATGAAAAGGACAGCCATGAATGGAGCAAGTTTTGAGCTGAAACGAAGATTGGCCATTGGAAATATGATGGGAAAAGTTGCACGTGAAATGGGTATTCGATGATTTGTGTAAAATGTGGGATTTTTAGGTTGAATTTATAGAACAATCAAAGGGTTTTTTTTTTTTTTTTTTTTTTTTTTTTTTGGGGGATTATAAATTTTTGGGGGATGATGAGAAAGTGTAGTGGGGGAGTAATGTAAAGGGTGAGTCAGAAATTTTGTCATTAGGGTTTCCTTTTTGATTTTTTGGAGGAACAAATCATAATGGCACAAGCTTGACTTGTTTGGAATATCTAAAAAAGAAAAAGATTATCGTCTTACGAAATTATTCGGTATGATTTCAATAATGTTGAGGTCTCGTGTTTTATTAAGAATCGAGTAGGTCTCGGGTGGTCTTATTTATCTCAAAACATCTAACTCATCATTTCTATTGTTCGATGAGTTAAGATCCTACCGATCCAACTAAGTTTGATACTATAACAGCTCAAGTCCACCGCTAACATATATTATCTTCTTTGGCCCATTACGTATCGTCGTCAGCCTCACGATTTTAAAATGCGTCTATTAGGGAGAGGTTTCTACACCTTTATAAAGAATGTTTTATTCTCCTCTCCAACTAATGTGAGATCTCACACATACCATGTGTTAAGTACAATAAAAGCTACTTTTATAACTGTTCTTTTAGTTTCAACCAAAGGGTTCCATGTTAATAAAAGCATTGACCTGATCTTTCTCTTTATCTAACCGATGCAAGATATTGCTCGGTATCTTCCAAAGTAAGCATATGGTGGTGTGTATGGAGTGTTTTTTGATAGAAATCAAAACATAAAACGTTATTTATCTTATAGCATCTAACTCATCACTTCTTTTATTCGATATGTCAAGATTCTACCAATCCAACTAAGTTTGAGACACATTTATGATCCATATCATATGTTAAGTTGAATAAAAGTTCTCGTGGCCTCTGTTCTTTTAGTTTTATCCTAATCTTTCCATTTATCTAACCAATACAAGTTATTGCTCGGTATCTTCCAGAGCAGCATACAGTGATAAGTATGAAGCGTTTTTCGATAGAATCAAAACATAAAAATATATTTAAAGTAGACAATACCATACTATCAAAACATGTAGCTTTTGAGCGCTTGGATTTTGTATTATGAAAAAAGGGGGAGAGATTAAAGAAAAAAAAAAGGTGGCACGACAAGACAAAGATTGTGCAAGGTTTATGTCGTGAACTCTTTCTTTTTCTCACAGACAAAATGAATAGGATATCCACATGGGTTTCGTATCTTTTAATGTTTTTGTGGTGATTTTTTTAATATAATAATGTCGTCTTAAAAATCCAGATTCCTTCAAACGATTAGCCACATAAATTCACAACTTGCCCTCTTTCCTTAATTATTCCAAGAGACATTAATTTCGATATTAAAAAAAATCCCCAAAAAACATTAATCTTGTAATTAAATTTAATTAAAATAACAATACTCACTATTAAATTTGAATTACTTAATTATAATTTGTTTAGGGTTAAAATAAACAACTAAAAGTTATTAATATTATTTTGATTATTTTAATATTATTGTTTTTTTAGAAGAATATAAGTAAATTGTATTTGTATATGTTATCTAATAAAATATTTAATTTAAAAAAAAATAAATAATTTCTAATTAAAAGTAAATATTTGACAAACGAAATAGAAAATATAATTTAGGCCCTTAGAAAATAACTCAAAATTCATTAGAAACACACAAAAGTAACACGAAAATAGAGCAACCGAATTAACTAAAAACGGCAATAACGATCAGTCTCTGCCGTTTCTGCATGAAAAAAATCCGCCGCCGGATCGGCGGGAGCACTGTAATTTCATCATGCAACACATGATCTTTAATGGTGTTTGGCGTCGGGTCCGCCGGGGATATACCGTTTCGACGACAAATAATACTTCCTGGCAACCACTTTGGGAGGAGCTCCGCCGTTCACCTGAACCAGCCGCTGTCGGAACGCCGTGAGACTCTCTTTTTTAACCACCAGAATCCGAGATTCCGACAGAGCTGCAAAAGACAGAAGAATCAACATAATACAAAACCAACCCCATAACGACTTTCTTGTAGTTCCCATAATTCCTTTCCCACAAAATAAAATTAAAAACCTTAAAATCTCCAAAATTAAAGTTTAAAACAAATAAGACAATCAATTATCCTCAACTCCCTGGAAATTGGAACCCTTCTCCTCCCTTATATACACATACAATCACCAACCTTTTTATTATTATAATTATTACGTAAAAGCGACCGCGTTTATAAAAATTATTCTTCAAAATAAGTCGATGGTTAAAATATATATCATGGAGATTTAATTTCATTTTAGTCCTCGTAGTTTTAAAATTTATAAGTTAAGTCCATGAACTTCCAATAAAGTTCAGAATTGATCCTTCAACCTAGTTGACTGTTAACTTTTCGGGAAAAAAATATAATCTTTATTTAGCATTTCCTCTATAATTCGCCGTCTTTTTAATCATTTTTTATAAAGTATTTCTCAAACTCGAGTCCATACAAATCATATGTTAAAAAGAAAAAATTTATAAAGGTTTCTAAGAATAGTATACCCTAATGACGTAGGAGAGAGTGACCTAAAAGAGGACCCATTTTCTCAAATTGGCCCCAAAGAGTTCCCTACGAGTATGTGAAAGGTCACAATCATATAAAACTAAATAAACAAATGTGTTTGGGGGGTTTTCCCACCTTTTTTCATCAGACTCCACTTATCAACCACCAATTAAACCATCAACTACCATATTATATACATGACGTACGTCCAAAAGCTTTTTCTAGCTCAGTTCTTATCGAGATCGAGCTAAGCTTCCAATGTAGCAGTATGGATTCAAGCCTCGAGTGTTGATGTTCGTTTGAAGAGAAGATAGTTAAACCAAGTTCAATAAGTAGTGGCTGACATGACACGCGACGACGTGTACGAGTGAACCTATGATAAAAGACAAGCTCGTGATAGGATTATTATTGAGAGTGGATGCACGGGAGACTATTAGAGACCGATGACTCTATAGGACGATCGTTGAAGAAAAAGATGGTCGGTATACAACGTGGTGAGTAGAAAAGGCAAAAAGCTAGCCTCCTAATGTGTACTATATTTGGTTAAATAATGACAAGGTGACTAATGGGTTAGTAAGCTCTCTTTAAAATATTCACACTACAATTTTTTTTATGTAATTTATTTGTATTTAACTGATAAGTGGAGACGGATTTGAATATAATTTAATGGATAAGCCCCTTTTTGTAAAGTTTTTTATTTTTTATTTTTATTTTTTCGGTTAATAGTACGTGAAAATTTGAATATCTAACTTTTTTCGAGAGAGAGGTGAACGATGCGTTTTAAAACTGTGAGGCTGACAGCAATAAGTAACAGTTCAAAACAGACAATATCTTCTAGCGATAGACTTAGACTGTTACGATTGGTATTAGAGGCAGACACTGAGAAGTGTGCCAGCAAGGGCGCTGGCCTCTAAAGGGGTGGATTGTGAAATCTCATATTGGTTAGAAAGGGGAACGAAGCCTCCCTGGTAAGAGTGTACAAACCTCTCTCTAATAGACGTATTTTAAAACCGTGAGGTTGACAGCGATATCTAAAGAACCAAAGCGAACAATATCTTCAATCTAAAAATGATAATAATAATTTCGATTCTTAAAGTAAAAAATATGTTGAATAACGATTTTAATGATTAAATTAAATCAAAATTATGATCAAAGTTGGGTTGAGCTGAGTACATTGCCTGGAAAGAAACGAAGAGAAATTATGGTAATTGCTTTATTATAATAACAAACTTAGTCCCTCGTGTGTACCACTTGAGAGTTGAGCTACTCAATTTTTTTCGAATGGGGTGATGTAAGTGATCCTTATCGGTATGACCTCACATTAAGTCAAACTCGTTCATTAGAATGTCAAAATTAAAGCTCGACTCTCTTTACTCAACGAATTTTCTAATGCTTTGAATTAGCATTAGTGTCGGAAAAAAAGTTCTTTAAAATCCCTAGGTTTACACATTCTTCCTCTTCTACTCCATTTCTCGAGTTTTAGCCCTCTCTTCGTGTTTCGTTGTTCTCCGTCCCTCGTGGCCCACCGATTCCTCTCATTGCCACTAACCCCTCCTCCTCCACTTTCTTCTCTTTCCCAATTACAAATGGGTTTTTGAAGGATTTCGAAGAGATGATTGAGAAGGAATTAAAGGTTGAAGAAATAGTCTTCACTCTTAGAAGCGAAAAACGAGTAACGTGACTATATCACAAGGTATGCAAGAAAAAGCAAAGGCCATTAAATGTCGAATCCAAATTTCAAATTTTGGGTATAAATAGTTACAACAAAAACTAAAGAAAAAGAGAGAAAGTGTTCGATCTCACATTCGAGTGATGATCTCCACCAATTCCAAGATCCAAATCTTCAGCAATATCGAGACACTACCAAAACGATGTCGTTGTCATTTACGTGCACAAGCCAGCATTAAGATACTACAAACAAACCAAATTTCATCAATTGTGTGTATGCTTTTCTAGTGTCAGCCTTCAACTCCTCTCCTTTAGTTTTGAGATTTAAAAAAGAATCCATCAGTACCCAAAATTTCACCGTGAATCTTTAATGACCCAAGTCCTGCTAGCAGATATTGTCATCTTTGAGCTTCCCCTCAAAGCATTAAAACACATCTGAAAGTGATAGGTTTCCAAGAAAACAAGACAACAAATTATGAATAAAAAAATGTTCTCATTCCAAGAAATCAAATCAAGGAGAGGGAAAAATCAGATCAAAATTGGTGTAAATTCTATAATCTGGGGAAGAACAGAAATCAAGGAGGGGATGAATTTCTATAAGAGAATTGAAAAAGAACAAACAAATTCAAACAATTATCTAAATCCCATTCTGAGCGATTTAGCAGTTCCAGAACAAATTTCATCAGCAGCCTTCCTCTTCTTGGAATTAAGCGGTAAACAAACAGATTCAACAGAGCTGGAATGATCTTGAACGGAGCTAAAGCGAACAGAGCTGGAATGATCTTGAACGGAGCTAAAGCGAACAGAGCTGGAATGATCTTGAACGGAGCTAAAGCGAACAGAGCTTTCAAAGGAATTGGTTATATCAGCGAGTGGCTTTCGATTCCATCTTCTTCTGGTGATGGGTTTCTTTGGAATTGGGGGGAACTGCTTCTGGGAAAGCGGCGGGAGGTTCTCCTTGCCGGGGAATCGGACGGCGGCGAACTCCATTGAAGACGGTGAAGGATTGAGAGAGAGATTGAGATTTGAAGTGGTGGTGGTGGTGGAGGAGAAGGGAATGTGGGGTTATAATGTTGGAGGTTTTGGTGGGAATCGGAATGGAAATCATTTTGGGTTTTGGATATGAAATTTTGGTGAATTGAGAGTGAAAATTAAATTTTTTGGTCGGAAAAAAGGGGGAAGGGAAGACCGGAGAGGGAGATTTTGTTTTTGAAACCCGCGATTTTTTGGTTTTTGGAGCCAAATCCAAAATTTTGGGCTATATCCAATTGGAATTCGCCACGTCAGCATGAATTTTTATGCTTGTTGACTTCCGAAAATCATTTTTTATATATATTCAATGAACGACGGATAAAATTCAAATATCAAATATTCACAATATTTTAATAATATTTTTTTATAAATATTTATAAATTAATATAATAACTAAAATCTCGTAAAACTCAAATATCAAATATTCACGACTCATTACATATCATTAATATTTATTATAAATATTTAGAAATTTTATATATATTAAATTAATAACTACAATCTCTTCAAATTCAAATATCAAATAATATTTATTATAAATATTTAGAAATTTTATATATATTAAATTAATACTCAAAATTTCGTAAAACTCAAATATCAAATATTCACGAATCATAGCATATCATTAATATTTATTATAAATATTTAGAAATTTTATATATATTAAATTAATAACTAAATTTCGTAAAACTCAAATATCGAATATTCACAAGTATATCACTGATATTTTTTATAAATGTCAAATATTCTTCATTTTCATTACAATGTTAGAAGAAGTATAGTAGAGTCTGAGTGGATTATAAACTTTATTTTTGGGTCGGTCAAATTGACCCAATAAAAAAAAAATTAAAAAAAAAAAAATGTTGGATGATGGAAGTCCCACATCGACTAATTTAGGGAATGATCATGGGTTTATAAGTGAGGAATACTAACTCCATTGATGTGAGGCCTTTTGGGGAAACCCAAAGCAAAGCCATGAGAGTTTATGCTCAAAGTGGACAATATCATACCATTGTGGAGAGTCGTGTTTGTCTAACAAATTATAAACTTTATTTTTGGGTTGGTCAAATTGACCCAATAAAAAAAAATTAAAAAAAAAAAAGTGATATGATGAGTTAGAGTAAAAATCGGACTTTGCGGTCAATTCTGATGTATGGTTGAGCCTTGAGTTACATTTTGAGATAAAATGTTTTAGAAAACGTGGTCGAAAAAAATCGTTGATAACAAGTTGAAATTAAGCCTCCTAAAAGTCAATTCCATTAAAAACATGTGGGTAAGAAGAGAGATTACAATACTTGTATCGCAATTGAATGACTTTGATCTTGGTCGAACTCGTACATATCCACCTAGATTGGGTTCACCCATTAGCATTGGATAATAATTTAAAATATATTCATTATATTAATAGATATAAACACAAATATTTATAATTAATTTAAATTGTTTTTTTTTTCAAGAGACAATGGTGCAAAATTACAAAAATTGAATTTGGTGTATGTTGGATTTTTTGGAAATGAGTATTATGCCTCGCTGGCTTATAAACGATTGGATGAGAAGCCGCCACATCATTTCACAATCACTACATTCATAGCCAGGCCAATATATAAAAATTTAATTAGTTTCAAAATAATTTTATTCTTTTGTAATATTATTCTTTTTAACTTATATATATATATATATATATATATATATATATATATATATATATATATATATATATATTTTTTACTTATATCTTTTGGAATACAATCCCATTTGAATGTTATATAAAAAATACGTGACAGTGACGTGGAATAAAATGATACTAATGAATATGCTTACCTAAATTAATAATAAAAGAACGATGATCATTTATCATATCAACTTTTCCATTCAACATCTTAAAAAAATTATATTCAAAAAGAAGTTTTGAAACGTTTAGGCTAGGTAGTCCAGAGTCACTGAGTCAAATGATCAGCGAAGCACGATTTAAAGAAACCAGTGAAATTTTGTCACAAACAAACTAACAGTCCAACCGGTTACATTTTGTTTGTGGGTTGGTGGAAACTGAGCTTAATAGCAACATGGTCCCGCATTTGATGATCACACAATAAAACACGAGGCTTCAGACCTGAAATTTGTAAATATCGAAGTAGATAAGATAGCTAAACAAGCTCAAAGTGTGCCATCGTTGATCGTTTATTTAAATTAGCCACTACCGTCACCTCGACTCGACGTACAAATTTGGCATCTACCCTTTCATCTTCACAGACTTCCACATTTAATTCCTCCAATTCTACCACTGGTCCCTCCTTGATTCTGATGTTTCAATCTTTTTCAGCAATCAAAAGATAAGAAGAATCACAATTCACAGCACACCCACCATTAAAATTCCTCCGGAAAATGAAATCCAGTGCCGCCGCCGAGATTGTTCCGGTCCAAGGTGGCCATATCATCCGCTCCACCGCCCGGAAAGACCGCCATAGCAAGGTCTTCACCGCCAAAGGCCCTCGCGACCGCCGGGTCAGATTGTCGGCTCACACCGCCATCCGATTCTACGACGTGCAAGACCAGTTGGGTTATGATCGGCCCAGTAAAGCCGTCGATTGGCTAATCAAGAAGGCTAAATTCGCCATTGACAAGCTTCGAGAGCTTCCTCCTTATTCCCCTATTGCCAATGGCTTCGCTGACCCAAATCGGAAAACAGGGGAAACGGAAACAGAGTCCTCTGAGTTACAATCCGCCGTCGGACACTTTGCTCCGTCGCTTGAACCATTCTTTCCGACGACCTCTGCCACCACTTCCATCAATTTCCAGGGCTATCCGGTGGATTTGATTCTGACACCCACTAACCCACCTCGAGATCTCGCCCTATCTCTCCATAATTTTCACGATTCTCGCTTAATTCCGTCGGAGCAAAATGCAAACTCTTCGCCGGGAAATTACCAACGGCTCATCGGTGATTCGATTCCGGCAGGGTACGAAGGAGGCAACGCCGGGCTGTGGCTGCAGCAACCATTGATGGGGCAAAATTCGACGGCGGCGTTTTCCCAGGTTCCGATGCATGGTTGGAGTAATCAAATTCGTCAGTCGGCTGGGCACGGCGGCCGATTCGAGGGCCCGTCGGAGTTCTGTACGCCGTCACGGATTCGAGGTGAAGGTGTGGAAGACGGCGTCGTTTGGGGGAGTCATTCGTCGTCTCCGAATTATCACCGGTAGATTTGATTTTATTCCAATTTCAATTTACTAAAAGGATTATGGATAATGTAATAAAATTCGAATTTAGTGTTTAAATTATTTATTGATTTATATTTTCTCGTATTTTTTTTTTATTGAAATTGTTAGGTGTATTATAATTAATTATTGATATTTTCTTTTAAAATTTTATATTGTAGTCCTCAAATTTAAATAAATTATAAAAATTTATCATCAAAATCGTTCGAAAAACTTTGAACTTTAAAAAAATAACCATTTTAAGTGTGACGAGACGATAGATGGCTTAGTAATTGCAAGAGAAAGTGACCGAGCTAGAAGATTCCAACCATTTTCCTCTTTCACATTTAGGTGAAACATTGAGCTGCTTGGTTTTCCACTCTTCCTTCCTTTGACGTGAAAGAAATTTAGAGAGATAATTTTCCAATATTTGAAAACCGAGTTCATGTCTACATCGACAAAGTTGAAACTTCGGCTATTTTGTTACGTTAGTATTTATATAAAAATAACAAAATTACAAAGTATCAAATTTGAGACCAATTAGATTGACACGTGTGTCAGATTAAATTTAAAGACAACATCCGGTAAAACCTAAATAATATGTCACGTATCTTTGACGGTAACTATTAGATCAAGTCGCTAGTTAAAATGGATGGTACAAAATTTGAATGTAAAAAAAGCTCAAAATTTTCAAGAATTTGAAGGAACATAGTTGAAGAGATAATTAAAGGATTTTAGGTTAGAGGTGCGTTCTCATTGGGGTTTAGATTTTTGTCCCACATCGAAAAGAATTGAAGGTGGACTGACGCGGATGGATATAAAAGGCGAGTGGAAGCAGCTGGATTAATCATCTTTGCGCTTAGGGCAATGACGCAGCTAGTGAGGTTCTAACCGAGGCGCGTCAATTGCTGGTTGAAAACTATTTCCAAACCCCCTCTGAGGCCTGGGTTTGGCTCAGGCCTTCGAGAATTTCTGGAAGGGCTCCCTTTGGGGTAAAGCCCTACAATATTAAAACTGAACTTTTGTTTCTTGGTTATAAATTCTATTTGTCAAATTTTAAAATTTTACGTTATTAGAATTTCAGTTTTTTCTCACATTTAATTACTTTGATTAAATATGTTCGACATGAACTTTCTGAATTTGACTTTGAACTTTTAGTTTCTTTTTGTAAATATTATAATTTGGGTGAGTTTAAAAAATTGACCTTGTCATTTAATATTAATAAATCACGAATAATTAACTATCTAATTAAAAACTAATTGATATTTTTCATAAACATTTAACTATTTTAAAATTTTATTTTATTTTTATTTAATTGAGATTAAAAAAAATATAAATAATTATCTACGGTCAAACGGAAAATGAAATATTAATGTAAATAAGAAGAAAGAGAAAGAAACGGATTCCCTATTATTATTTTATTGGATTTTTAATATTAAATATTACATAAGAAGTATGGGCCATTTGGAATAAAATTCAAACTTCTTATGGGCCATTTGGAATAAAATTCAAACATATTGCGGTCAATCTTGTTAGGAATCATGAATCTCTCAACATAAGCTCTCATGGGTTTGCTTTGAGCTCCCAAAAAGACCTCGTACTAATGGAGATATACTTATAAATTCATGATCATTCTCTAAATTTGTCAACGTGGGACGCACAGTCAACAATACTCTCCTCGAACTCTAAATTTGCCAACGTGGGACGCACAATCAACAATACTCTCCTCGAACACAGTACACTATAAGCTTCAAGCAAACTTGGTAATTTACATCTTTTTTTTTCTTTCTCGTTAGTCCAAATTTTAGTTGTTACATGTCGTTTTCATTTCATCTGACTTTTTATTTAGTTGATTTTTTTTTTTCCAATTAGTTATTAATTATTTAAAAGTTTAAATTTCACTATATATATTCTTTTATTCTCACCCTACCACAAATATGATTTAGAGTTTTTTTAGTACAAGTATGATTGTATGAAAGTTTGACCTTAAAAGAATAGTCAAAGATTGAAGTTTCATCAAATAATAATTTGTATTTAATGTAATAATTAGTTGCAACTATAACTAATTATATGCTCTATAAATATATTCTAAAATATATATTTTTTTAATAATTGTTTAAATTGTAATTGAGCTTCTAAATTGGTTACTAAACACATATTTAAAAATATAAAATATAATTCTATTTTTATTGCTACTATTTTCGATAGATTCTATTTTGAAATTATCTATCAACTAGTTTCTAATTTATTATAATAAATTATGCAAAATCTATATAGGTTTCTATTAATAATTTGTATAATTGAAAAAAGAAAATCATATACTAAATTTAAAAATAAAAATAAAAATTAATGAATATTTAGCCTACAAATTATGCTAATGTTTTTTAAACATAGCCATGGCTAAGTTTCAAAGGCGTGTTTTATAAATAAAATTAAAAATTAAACGCAAATGGACAAATGGAATTAATTTCCTTCTTTGACTTCTATACATTTTTAAATTATAAAATACCACTCAATTATATTTTAAATACAACCTATTAAAAAATTTAATAATGTCTTTGAATAGTAAATTAAAAAAAAAAAAAAAACTTTATCATAACTTACCTTAATATTTAATTATCTTCATAAATACAAGTTTTATATTATCATCGGTATAAAATATACCTCTTTTAATCACGATGGTATGACTTTTTTATTTATTTCTTATTTTAATGGTATAAAATATTTTTTAACCTTTAAAAGTTCAATATTTTATTGAAAATATTCAAAATTTATTTGTATATATATATATATATATATATATTTTGCAATAATTTCAACTTTCTTTTTTTTTTTTCTTTTCCGACCCCAACTTTTTTAATTAGTTGCAATCTACCCCATGTGACAGTTTATTTACTTATTTTATTTATTTATTTTTAATTATGATTTAGCAACATTTATTTATTTGTCTTTTTTTTTTTTCATTAGTTTCTATTTAACCCTAAAATAATAATACAAAAAAAAAAAAAAATGAAAAAAATTATAATTTGAGCCATTAATTATTGTTTTAGATTTTTTATTTTATTTTAAAAATGAGACGTGAGAGAAGAAGTCAACGTTCAACAGTCAACTTAATTGAAAAACAAAAGGAAACACAGAGCTTTTGATCAATGTTTGGCAGTTCCCTTATTTCTTCTCCAAGAAATTTCATTCCCATTTTAATTTCTCTTTCACACTTAACACCAACATCCAATCCCCATTATATTCCCTTTCTTTTCTGCTAATTCCCATTTTAATTTCTCTTCCTCTCCTTCTCTCTCTCTCTCTTCTTTCTCTCACTACAATCAGAGGCACACCCCATGTCCGCCTCCTCCTTCGACGGCGGCGACTCCCCCTTTTGGGTGGATCACCGCCCTAACCGAAACCCATACAATTTAAACAACAGAATCATGCTCACCGCCATCATTTCCCTTTCTCTTGTCGTTCTTTTGGTCATTGCCCTTCACATTTATGCCCGTTACGCCCTCCGTCGTCACGCCCGACGCCAAGCCGTTCTCCGCCGCCTTGGAATCCTCGCCCTCGTTGACTCCAGCGACCTTCCGCGACCGCCGCGGCACTCCGGCCTCGACCCCCTTGTCATGGCGTCTCTGCCAGTCGTCGTTTTCAAACACCAATTGGAAAACCCAGCTGCCGTAGAGTGCGCCGTGTGTTTGTGCGCCGTCGAGGACGGCGAGGAAGCGAGAGTTTTACCCAATTGTAAACATACTTTCCATTTGGAATGTATTGACAAATGGTTTGGGTTGCATTCCACGTGTCCAATTTGCCGGACGGAGGCGGCGCCGATGATTCGGCCGGAACCCCGGGAGGCTCCGGTGGCGGAGAGCGGTGGTGGGTCAAGCTCCCGATTGAGTTCATTTAGACGGATTCTAAGTAGAGAAAGGTCTTCAAGAAGAATTCAACCTTGTGTTCGCGAAAATGGAAACGACGACGTTCAAGACTTGGAGAGGCAGCAAATGTCAATGTAAAGATATTATTTTTTCTTTCTTAATTATATTTTTCTCCTTAATTATTTCAAATATTTTATTACATTTATACTTCTTAGTAAAAAAAAATTCAACCACTTAAAATATAACTATCCGTGACATTCCTTTCAAGCCTGTTGCTATCAAATATTATCTGTTTTAATCCATTACCGACCATCGTTAGTCTCACGTTTTTTTACTAGAGAATGTTTCCATACCTTTATAAAACATGTTTGGTGTAATGTCAGGTAGCCGACGGATTGATCGGTGATAATTTTTTCAACGTGTTGATTGCTACAACGTTAATGTTGTCGAAAGTCAAAATGCTCATTTTAAAAAAAAAATGATACGAACAACTCCTTCAGTAAAAAAAATGAGGGTTTTGGTGTTTTCGACTTAAACTTTAGCTTATATCGATTATTGACTTCCGTTTGATCGATTTGTTTATCTTGTTTGGTCACTCCTAATCGCTAATTGGTATCTACTTTTATCTCCGGAATCACGAGTATTATTAAACCTCAAAGATTTCAACTAATAAAAACCAAAATTCAAATATAAATACACAAACCCACCAATCAGAAATGACAATCAATCTAATTAAACACAACAAAACTAGATTAAGTTTTATATTAGAAACATAAGTTTAAAGAAAAATACCCGATTGCTATGGGCCAAACCCATATCCGACCCGATCTTCGACCCGATCCGCTTAGGTTTTCGCTTGGCCCCAGCCCTACGGATGTGGATTGGCTTGAGAAGTTCCCATTTCTCAACGAACTGCGCCATAAATGAGAGAAATTAATCGCTTTAAACTGGAAAAAAAGGCTTTAAAAGTCGGAGATTCGTTGACGGTTGATGATTAATTTCTTGATTACGGACATTAATTGTTCCCTAAATCGAAACAGGGTGTTTAAAGATCATGGAGAAAGTTTTTACCTAGATGGGAATCTGCAATTTCCATAGCCTGAAACAAGAAAGATAAATCAATGAGCGATTCAGTTGCAGATCTGGAAAGAAAACAAAGATTCGATGGAGAATTTGAGAGATCGGGAGGGAGAAGAAACTGACTAGGGTTGAAGGAAGTGATAGCGGCGGAGTTTTGGAAGAAGCAACTGTCGTCAGTCATGCCGTGTTTGAGGAAGTAGTCGTTGAAGGCGAAGGAGGCCATGTTCTGGACATTGGAGGCGTCGTAGCAGGCGCCACTGGGCTGGATTGGGGAACATTCGGCGCCGCCAGCGCCGCAAGCCCAGTCGAGTGCGGATTGCAGAGAGGCGTCGTCGGCGTTGTTCTTGGCCACGCACCAGAGCTCCGTCGCGCCGCCTTGGCCTTTGATCGAGGGATGCTGGGGCTCCGCCGCGCTGCAGAGAATCAGGACAATGAGAAGAAAGAGAGCGAAATTGATCGCCATTGGTAGGAGAGGCGTTTTAGAGAGAGAGAAAGAAAATGGAGGGTTTAAGAGGGAACAAAGGAAGTGACCGTTACAGTAATGGGAGAAATGCAAAGAAAAGAGGGGTTGAAGAAGAACATGTCTTTTAGTGTTTACTATGGACATATTTGTTAGGTGAACCCATTGAACGATGGAAGTCACACATCTGCTAATGAGGCCTTTCTAGAGAAGACTCCAAAGGAGTGGAGCTCGATTGAGGTGAAACCCATTGGCATGAGGCCTTTTGGGGAAACCCAAAACAAAGCCATGAGAGCTATATGCTCAAAGTGGACAATATCATACCATTGTGGAGAGTCGTGTTCGTCTAACATGGTATTAGATTCATGCCCTAAACTTAGTCGTGCCAATAGATTGGTAAATCCTCAAATGACGAACAAAGTATTGTGAGCCTCGAAGGCATAGTAAAAAAGGACTAGAGAAGACTCTAAAGGAGTGGAGCCTCGATTAAGGGGAGACATACATTGTTCGAGGGGAGGTGTTGGATGAAAGTGTCCCACATCGATGTTAATTTAGGGAATGAGCATAAGCCTTCATGACTTTGCTTGTTTCCACAAAATGCCTAGTAGCTTTGGGTTTCCACAAAAGGCCTCATTATTAATGGAGAGTGTATTCTTTGATTATAAACTCATGTAGGACTTTCATCACTTGAGATGGAACGATAATTCAATTAGTCTATAACTGGAATTAATAATCTCAAGATTAGAAAGGGGAGAAATTGGATGGAAAGAGAAACCAAATGATAAGACAAAATCAAGCAGGAATGGAGCTGGGCTGAAGCCCAAATTCACCTAATTGTGCTAGCACTGTTCTACAACTCAAATACGAAAGGAATAAATGAGAAATATTATACAAATACAGAAGAATAAAGATGGAAGAGGCAAAAGCAAGTCCACGAGATTAGGGAGCTTTACCTTTACTATATCAATTATATAAACATAAATGAAGAAGCTACAAAAGAAAAAGCTGGGGCTTCCAACTCCTTAATTTCAGCCACCTATTAAAAAACACTCTCTTTTTCTTTTTTCACCCAAAATTAAATTCCCATTTCCCACACATGTTTATCAATATATTTTATAATAATATTATTACCTTTTTTTTTTCTTTTCAAGATGAAGTATACAGAATCGGGTCTTCCCGGGTTAGACCCGGATCCGATTCTTCAAGCTGCGACAACTTGGCAAAAATGCCCACCAACGGCGCTGTATTGTAGGTGCAGGCCTCCGTCTGCATATAATTCCCTCTCTCATCGGCAAACTTGTCTTCGCAATCGGGGCCGCCCACCACCGCTCCAACGAGGACGTTCGGATTCGGGTCTCCCCGACCGTACCAGTTATCATACCCCTGAGTACACCCGATGAATGCTTTGTTTTCTCTGTACGACAAGATCGAGGCTCCTCTGTGGTGAACCCTTGTAGGAAATTTGGGGCCGAACCCGACCAAATAGCTCATGTTGTTAGGGTTAGCGCCGAGGATGTAATCTACTTGTTGTTTTGCGAATTTGAAGAGGTCTTCGTGATAGACGGGGCCGGCGTGGCAATTTAGGTGGTGGTTGGAGTGGCGGAGGTAATCGGAGTAGACGGTGAGGAGAAACGACGCCGTAGTGACGTATTGCATGTTGTTCCATTGGCGGATGAATAGAAGGCCGGCGGGAGTTCGCTCGACGTTGCTGACATTGTTCTTGTTGAGGAGTGTGCAGAGGTAAAACTCTGCTTTTGATTTGTACTTCTCCAGAATTTTGGCTTGCTCGTTGCTATTATGCCTCCCCTGCATTAGCAACTAAACAGAGACAAGAATTACTCCTTGTTATTGTGGAAGTTTTGACTTAGAAATTTATAATTATAACTTTTGATCTTTGATATATTTAAAACAATGATTGAGGCTCCTCTTTCGATTTTTCTTTCCGGCTTCCCCTCAAGGCTTCAAAACGTGTCTAGCAGGTGAAGGTTTCTAAACCCTTCTAAATGGTAGTTTGTTTCCCTTCCCAACCAATGTGGGACATCACAATCCACCCTCTTCGGGGCCCAGTGTCCTCGCTGGCACACTGCCTCGTGTTTACCCCTTTTGGGGAACAGCGAGAAGGCTGGCACATCGTTTGTCTGGCTCTAATACCATTTGTAACGCCTCAAATCTCCCGCTAGCACATATTGTCCTCTTTGGACTTTCCGTTTCAGCTAAAACATCCTTCATATTCTAAGAAACGAACTTAAACTCTAACCACTATTTTGTTAGAATGTGAGTCTTAAGCTAAATGTTCACCAAAAAAGTATATGAAAAAATATATAACACAAATATTTTGTAAATTATTTGTTAGAAATCACGAACCTCTACAACAATATAATATTGCTTACTTCGAGCATAAATTCTTATAATTTTACTTTCAGTTTCTAAAAAAAACCTCATATCAACATAGGTTTATTCTTTGCTAATCAACTCAGGATCATTTATATTAACCTAGGTGGAAACGCACTTAAAAGGGACTAAACTGAAAACATTTAAACAGCAGGGACTAGAATGAGAAAGAGAACACAAAGATTAAGGAGTAAAGAGTAAAGAGATTTTTTTTTTTTTTTTTTTTTTTCCGGAAGGATAATGAGCTGTGTGATCCTAGGGAGATGGAGAGAGGAAATGAAAAGGGACACGTGGAGGGGTTTGAGTAGGCAGAAGGCACATTAATTGCTGTGGTATCGGATGCACGTGGCCTTGTGCTCCATCCAACATGACTCAAACTCTAAAACTTTACCCCTTGCTGTCCACTGGGTCCTTTAATTAGGGGCCACTCCATCTCTGACGTGACCAAAAGCTTTAAAAAAAAAAAAGCTTTAAAAACGGTGAGAGATGCCCAGATTTCCCCTCCCCTTCACTTATTCCATTTATCACCCCTTACACTCCTTAATCAAACACAAAATCCTCACAAAAGATCCCACTCCCCATTAAACATTAATTCCTCCTCCAATCCCTATCTTATTGTCACTTTCTAACCTAAATTCGACCTCACAAGGAGTTCAGTTCACATGGTTTGATAAAATTTTTATAATTAGGTAGGTTTTTATCAAACTTTCAACATTACTTCTCATATTTAAAATTAATTAGACTAACTTTTAGCTTTCTAAAAAGTATAAACACCATATAAACTAAATTCTAATTTTCAAATCTATTTCTATTACTCATTGTACACGTTGATGTGAACCATTCAACTTTTAGTCTTAATAAATCTTCTATTATTCTTTTCTATCAACTTTTTCAAAGTTTATATGGGAGGAAGGAAAGAATAAAACTTAACTTGAAAACTCACGACCCAAGATTCTACTAATATAGATTGGAAGAAGTATGATAATACTAATTGAGATGAATTTTTAATCATCTCTCTTCTAATGATTTAGACTTATAACTTATTGGTCGAGACTATAATAGTTTTAACTAGTTTTAGTATGCTCAAACAATTATGGTTAAGCAAGAAAATTAAATGAAAAGAAACAAGAATAAAGAGAATTTACCTTGGAGGCCATGAGTTGGACGCCAGCATACTTGACGTCCCAGCTGAACTCGGAAATGGCCCATCCAATG
The DNA here is from genome assembly GCF_057944985.1 of Cucurbita pepo subsp. pepo. Classification (NCBI taxonomy): domain Eukaryota; kingdom Viridiplantae; phylum Streptophyta; class Magnoliopsida; order Cucurbitales; family Cucurbitaceae; genus Cucurbita; species Cucurbita pepo. The sequence continues at coordinate 271,964 of NC_141801.1, read as the reverse complement.
CCACCGAAGCAATGAGCCTTGTTGACGACGTACTCCAAATACTGTTTGTTGTCGGTGGCCTCATACAGCCACAGCGCAGCCCACAGCAGTTCATCTTTATACCCACTCACCGACGCATAGTAGCTCTTCACTATTCCCACACTTCCGTCGTATTTACCTCTGAATTTATCCCCAAATTCAAACAACTATTTCACATCCAAATTTCCAAACACAAATTCAGTCAGTTTAATTTCGTTTTCAATCAACTTCCTCCTCTAACAACGTAACTAACTCTGTTCAACTTCTGTTACCTGTTGCGCGTGATGGAGCAGGAGGTGCGAGTAATGTGAGTTCGTTTTTCTGAACACAATCGACGCTGCTGCCATCGCTGCCGCCGTCTCTCCGGCAAGATCTGACCCTGGGGTACTCTCATCAATTTTATACGCTTGCCGCGACGTCGTCATGTCCTCCGGCCTCTGCCAGCAGTAATGGTCTGTATCTCCGTCTCCGACCTGTGAATTTCACACACCAGACACTCTGAATTTCGGCGGGAAAATGCTTAGGGAACAATGCGATTAGTCGCGATTATGATAAACTGAGAATGAGATTCACCTCTGCCCACAGCACATCGGGGCTAGTGTGCGCTTTAATGAAGTAATCGGTTCCCCATTTTATCGCCTCGAGAGCGTGCTCTAATTCGCCAGCGGCTTCGATTTCTCGCCGGTACTCGATCACGCTCCATGACAGCATCGTTATGGTGAAAGCCATTGGGAGGCCGAACTTCACGTGATCACCAGCGTCGTAGTATCCTCCGACTAAATCCACCTGTAACACCGAAAATTACTCGAATCGATTACCCTAAGCGATGCTTTAAAAAACCGAAAACAGAGCAACCATTGAGAAGTTTGAGGAACTGACTCCTTGTTCCAGGCCGTCGGTGAGGCCAGAATGGTCTCGCCAGCTGACGCGCTGGTTGTACGGAAGTCTTCCCGATCGTTGAGACTCAAAGTATAGGAGACTCTTGGAGAGAGCGTCGGCGTAATCGAAAGCTCCGGCGGCGAAGTTCCACAGAACAGAAAAGGAGAGGAAGATCAAGAGGCCTGAAGATCTCGGAGGTTTGGGAGGCCCGGCGCGGCGGCGGCATTGCATTATTGTGGTGGTCGCCACCGTGGTCTCCCCCTCCATTAGCGGAGTTGAACTGCTTGTTGTTTGCCGTTGAAACTTGCTTTTTGGGAGCGAAATGGGAGAGAGAAAATGTGAGTCTCTCTCTCTCTCTTCACTCGCTTTCTCACACTTTAAACCTGATTGAAGTATTGAAGTGTGCTTCTGTTTTTTTTTGGCATAATTGGGCTTGGGGTTATGACATTTGCACGTGACTCTCACGTGAGGTAAAAAAGAACTCCAAAATAATTATTTAAAAATGCTAAATTGTTTTTATCAGGTAAAATTATAATCTACTTCATAAAAAATTATCCAATAAATCTTTTAATTTTGTATTTTATTATTAAAAAATGCGAAATTGTTTTAATAGTATTTTGAATTTATTAAAAAAAAAAAATTACAAGAGAGCCGTGATTTTTGGGCGGGTAGTTTGGATTAGACAGCTTCCTAACATTTATTTTCCCCCTTCAAAATTTCATATTTACCATTAAACCCCTTTTTAATCGCTCATTTTCTAATTTTGGCGGACATTTTGGTAAATAATTGCTAATGGTACTGTAATTCTTAAATTTATAAATTTAGTCCCTAAGTTTATAATTAATTAGACATAAAAATTAAATGATATACGATTTGATTTTATGCTAATTTTAAATCATTATGTCTAATATTTATAAAAAGTACTTATATGAATTAAAATAGAACCATGTCTAAAATAAATACGCTCAAGTATATGTCAAGTTATGCTTGAGATCCCTGGTCAATTTTAAAGTTGACAACTATACGTAATAGGCCAAAGTAGAAGATATCTGCTAGCGATGAGCTTGACCTATTACAAATGGAACCAAATCGGTTTGCTACCTAGGCTTAAGATGTTACAAACGATATCAAAGTCAGACACGGGGTGTTGTGCCAGCGAGGACGGTGAAGAAGTGGACTGTGAGATCCTGCACTGTGTTGTGGATCAACATTTTTTAAAACCGCAATTAATATTTGAATATAAAAATATTTTAATAAATTGATTTGAAAGGTGAGAAAAATAAAATAAATAATAGAATATAATTCATACATGCATTATTTCACGTGATATATAATAATATTTATTTGTCGCCATTATTTAATTCAATTTAAACGTAATATTCACATGAAAAAATAAAAGGAAAAACAAAAATAAATTAGATGGCCCCCACGAATTTAAGAATAAGGCAAGTGTCAATCATTTCCCCTAATTATGGAAATTCTCACGCAAATTAGCATTTTAATTATATAATTATAACATTCCTAAAATTATTTGTTAATTATATAATCATAATACATAATCCAAATTAGCTCTAAATTACTTTTACTATTCCAAAACGCCGCCGTTTAGTAATATAGCAAAATCGTTTTTAATTTGCTACAATATAAAAATAAGAATAATTCAATCTGTGAATAAAAAAAGAAAAAGAAAAAAGAAAAGAATAAATCCCACTGATATTATTATATCCGATCGCTTTAATATAATATATTCAGATTATTTTCCACCTTTCAAATTTATTCTTCTTTTTTCTTTTCTATTTAAATTTATTAATTTCATAATATAAATATTAAGCCTAACTTTGAAAAATAATGTAATTTACGATAAATAATTTCATAATATAAATATTAAGCCTAACTTTGAAAAATAATGTAATTTACAATAAATATTTATCGAGTAAATAATCATACGACCTATCATCTCGACTTTTTTTTTTAAATGTATGCTTTATAACAAATATGACATATGGTAGACATTTATATCATTAAATTAAGGATAAAGACGTTGTATATATATATATATATATATTATATGACTTTTTATATTAATTTTTTCATTAATTTGAAATGTTGCAATAACTTATAATTAAATAAATATTTGAGACAATAATGATATTATTAAAAGTATAGACAATAACAATAATCAAATTAAAAATATAAAAATACCAAATACCAAATTTAATGCAATAAAATAATTAATATTGATTGCTTTAGAAAACCATTTATAGAAAAGGATATATTTTCAATTTTATTTTATATATTTATTTTATTGTGAGGGGCAAAACAGTAAATTAAAGTGGGTAGAAAATGGAAAGCCACAAAAAAACACGATAAAAAATAAAATTGGAAATATTTAGGGATTGTCGGTGGTGGGAAGAAAGGGCCACCGGCGGTTCCTGGTTCAGCTGCTGTATTCACGGTGGCGGGCCGCACAAAGTTAAAACACCAATCTTTGTGGGTCCCACCGGTGGTCCCCACCTGTCCGGCCGACACCCAGGAGGTTATATTCATAATTCCAACATTTTGTTTTTACTTTTATTATATTATTATAAATCTTTTTTTTTCACCCTTTTTCATCTTTATTTAAATTATGCCAATTTTGTAAAATTTCCATTTTTCTTAATTATTTATGAAGTTTTGTTTGTTTAACTCATTATTTTTTTTTGTATTATTATATTTTTTTTTGTACTCTTTTAAGATTTTAACTATTTCAAGTCTATTTATTTGGAAGAGAGTGACATTTATAAAAATTATATATTTTTAATTATTTTATAAAATTTTAATTTTTTTTTTATTAATTTTATTAAATATTGCAATCAAATATTTTTTAAAATATTAACCCATTAATTTGATATTATTCAATTTATTTTTATTTGTAATAGTTTATTCAAATAAAGTCAATAAAAGGGATTTTGTTCAACTTTTTAAGTCAAAATAAAATATATAGCAAATGTCTTTTCTTTTTTCTTTTTTCTTTTTTTGTCCTTGCTAAAAAGCAATTGAAATGGAATATATATATATATATATATATATATATATATATATATATATATATATATATATATATATATATATATATATATATATATATTTGTTTAAACTAATTAAACACATGCTTAGCCTAAATAATTGCATGTTGATTTGATTATGGGAAATCTTTAAATTAAATTATGACCAAACTTTTTATTTAATTAATGATATATGATTTGTCAAAATAAATACACAATATTATCTATATTAATAAATATGATAGCGTAAAGTTATTTTAAAGTTTATTATTATTTTCCATTAGAATTATTAAATAATATTTACTAAATAAATCTATTTTTATCATATAGTTTTAATATTAATATATTATCATATAGTTTTTATATAACAATAATATTGTTTGTTGGTAAATCAAATAAGAATGTAAATTGTGCTTGGAATCGATTTGATTAATTTGAAGGGTGTAATTTGTAATTATCCATACATAATGATGCTAAATCAGGAGGAGTAATTTGCAATTCCTGGAGGGAAAAGAAAAGGCCGGGAGAAATTCAAGGGGCTTGTTCTTGTGGCTGTCTTGCTTTGTTCATCCGTCATTCTCGATGTTCGAACTCTGAATCTGTAAATTTTTTCTTAATTTCTCCTCATCCGGGAATTCCAAGAATGGCGTCCGATAAGATCCACAGTGAAACGGATCATTTAGTGGAGCTTATCGTCCGGGATGAACCTCCGACAATGTCCGACGCCGATCAAATTGTAAAGCCCAAGATCAACATCTTCACCATTTCATATCCTCGAAGAAAACCTTCGGTATAACTCATGATGCGTACTTCTCCGTCCATAATTTCTATCTTTTGTTCATCCGTTGCTACCGATTTTGGTTGTGGAGATGTGGAAACTCAATGTCTCGATGTTTTGGCACTACGATTTCTCAATTAACATGTCGCACTTCGATATTTCTTTCTCTATATTCATATTATGCGTTTGGTTTGTCTTCTCTGTTCCTTGGATTATCTAAGATCACTTTAGAGATTTTGAAGTAGTGTTAGGTTACTCTGCAATGCAAGGAGATTGGAACACATATTGTTAATCAAAGTCTTTGCACCAAGAAGGCCCCGGTCACATTTTTTTTTTCTTTTCATTTGATGTTTGCATTTCTTTTATGTGATGAATATAATTCGAGTTGTTTAATTTGATGAAATCTCATGACAATTATTGTTTTATGTACATTTGCAGGAGCAGGTGAATAAACTCCATGAAAGTGATGCATCTTCAATATCCCAATCTATTATTTGGATTTGGGGTGGATCAAGATATTCTGGTCTACTGTGTGCTTCTCTATCCTCCATCTTCTACTTTGCCATGGAAGTTCTGATGGATATTTTTTCTGGTTAGTAAATTTTTCTCCCGACTAAATTTTGAAATGTTTCTATATTATAATGAAACGCGGTGCTTTACGTAGTGTGTGGATTGTCATTTCCTCTTCCAGTAGATTTTGGTTTGTGATTAGTTCTTAGTTCTTAGATATTCTGGTTTGTGATTACTTCTTAGAAATTAACAAAGTTTCTTATCCAACCAATTGATAAATGTTCTTCTTTCCGGCTGAGCTTTAGTATTGTGTTGTTATTCAAATTTCCACTTGTTTTGGCAGCTCAGTCTATACCAATTCTTGAAATGGCTTTTTCAAGATGTACAATTATTACAATACTATCGTATTTGTGGTTGAGGAGGAACGACCAACCAATGTTTGGACAGACACATGTTAATAAGCTTCTGGTTGCTCGTGCCCTGTCCGGACTTATCTCATTGATGGGTTTTATTTACAGGTATATTACGTTAGTCCTGTTTTTTTATGGCAAATAAAGCTCAATTCCAGTGTGGGTATTTAAAGAATTGTTTGCATAGAATTTGGTATCTTTGTATTAAAAGGAACAGTGGAGTTTTGAATGATATTTTTAGGAGGATTTTTATGGACTGGTTCAAACTGTAGCCTCAAGTTGGAGCTCTTTTAACAGGTTCTTTTTTAGTTAGTCCACTTTTATTATAGATGTCATTTAGGAAGTCTTTTATTACTCCATGTCCATGGGCATGGGTGACGTCTTACCCCTCCTTTTTTCCTCTTTGTTGCTTCATACAGTGGGTTGTTTTCTATCAAATGTAAAATACGTTTCTTGTATGGTTGTGATAAATTTACTCCCATACTTTGTATATTGCAAGACATCATTGCTATTGGAGTCATCATCTAGTGCCTTGATCATCATATGGTCTTGGAGTTTAAAGACAACCAAGTAGATCCTTTATTTGCTATTTTCCTTTGAAAATCATTGCATGCAATTTCATTACATTTTGTGAAAACTACCTGACATCCCACAACTTATGGCCTTGTCTGGGACATAGTTTAAAGAAAAATTTCTGATATAATTACTATTACTATGTACCTTTACAATTGAAAGTTATTACTCTGTCTCCAGTTCCATCAGGCAACCATCCAGTGTTGATTTGCTAATCTTGCCTTTTGTTTCTGAGATTTTGGAGCTTTACTGAATATAAACTGTTTCTTTTATTTGTTTTTTTTTTCAGCATTCAAAGCCTGCCTTTGTCTCAGGCAATTGTATTGAGCTTTATTACTCCAATATTGGCTTCAGTTATGGCAAGGTTTATTTTACACGAAAAGTTAAAATTTTCGGACTTTGGGGGTATGCATTTGATTAATTTTCATTTTCCACCCTCCAAAGAATGCATCATGATGTGAAAAGATGTTACACATTGATTAGTAATCTACCATTCATTATATTTGAATTATTCCATTGAAACAGCTGATGAGATTGATAAAAAAATAATGGAACCCAATTTTGGTTTTCTCCCTACATGAGTTTGATTTTATTGAAATTCATATGATCACTGTTTTATCTTCTAGAATGTGTTAGTTTTTTTAACTTAAAGTATGACGTGTGAAGTCCTCTTTCGTTTAGTGAAGTTCATTAATATTTAACAACATTAAGCATGATGGTTACTGCAAGGGGTGCCCCAGTGGTAAGGGCCTGGGATGTTTGAAGATACCTTTCTAGATTGTGGTTTCATCCTTATTCAAACTAAAAACTTTACAACTTGATAAAATCCTTGCTGTTGGAGCTAGACTTGGGGTAGGCAAATCCCGCAAAGGATCAGTGGAGGGTAAGTAGGAGTGGAGTTTTCAGCACCTCTGTTATATAGAAAAGTGTGAACATGATAATAAAGCCTCTCTCTTTAGAATCTTTGTTGTTTGCATTTCATATTATTTCTTTTATTATTAGACGCTAGTTAATGCATTTCATTTCGTCCTTTCAGTTTATTTTTTTATTTTTTTAAAAAATATGAAATGTGTTTCGTGGAGCTAAAAAGCGATTTCTTTCTGGGTACTCTCTCATTTCAGGTCTTGCTTGCAGTTTTTTGGGTGTTCTACTACTATTCCAAGAAATATTCACTAGTCAAGGTACCGAAGTGAGTTAACTTACCCTTGGTTCTTTTACCATGTTGCTAGCATACAATTGTTCCCCCCCCCCCCCCCCCTCAAAATAGCTATTTAGATAGTTCTATGCTCAAACACTAATAGGATCCTCCACACCTCCACCCAAAACACACTTTTTTATTCTATTTTGCTGTTAAAGTTTGTGCAACTCGACAAGAAAGATACATGTTGACCGTCTGTTTAAGCAACTGGTGGCTAATACCATTATTTATTTCCTTCATATTGAATCTTCATTTGTTTCCTTATAAGGCAGGTAAACATTCATCTAAACTCACAGTTGCCTTTAGCTTGAGCATGTAATGGAACGAGTTGCAGTTTCTCTTACACTTCAACTATTACATTACCTTATTTGAAGGGTTTACTGAAGATGAAAAAGGAATCACAATCCTGGGAAGTCATCGTGTGTATGCAATATTAATTGGTCTTCTTACATCAATAGCTGGTGGAATTAGCTTCTGCCTTATAAGGGCTAGTGCAAAAGCATCTGATCAACCAGTGTAAGATTATTAACTTTCCCTGCGTACTCAGAATGACAAAAGAGGTTTTCATTACACATGCAATTTTGATCTTAATAACATTTGTCATTCCTACACGCACGCATTTTCTATACAAATTTCAGGTCTTAAGAACATAATAAATCCGGATTGATTAGGATTTTTGCTCTCCAGGTGTCTACTTGTGTCTGTAGGATTTTAGGCTATTGTATCAATCTTAGGGATCCTTCTCATTGGAATCAACACAAACTAGCTTATGAAACCTGCACTCGGAACATGTTTGGATGAGGATTTCATGTGCCTAACAGCGTAACTCACTGATTAATAACCCCGCACAGTACGTAAACTCAATGTTTCTATAACTGAACTTTTAAATCTAGGCTTCCTATGCTCTCCACACTTACTCTGCTTAAGATTTGTTACTAGGCTTATGATACTGAACGTGAGCTTCAAAAGCCTGCTATATAATTTTCATATCCCACAAAACTGGATTAGTTCATAAATCCGGGAGAAAAAATAGAAAAAAACATTAAACTGCAATCGGGTGCTTGCGGTTTCCTCTGTTGATATCATCTTAGCATTGACCATGAATAGATTGACAGGAAATCCTGTTCTCAACCTTGCAGGGTTACAGTTTTATCTTTCGGCATGCTGGCTTGTCCTGTCACTGGAATATGTTCAGTAGTCTTTGAGGTGATCCATGTTCCAAAAATAGTTAAATCCTGTCATTGGAATTTGAGTTTTATGAACCCCTTTTATGAATCCTATCAATGCTGATACAGACTCTGGTGCTGCCAAATCTTCGTTCATTTTTATTGATGCTAGTTCTTGGTCTGCTTGCCTTCTTGGCCGAGGTAATTCAAAAACCTACAAAAATATGCATATTCATTAAGCAATCGGTCGATCAAGTAATGCTGCTAACAATTTATGTCCACAACATAAATGAAGGTTTGTTGGGCTCGGGGACTTCAACTTGAGAAAACAAGTAAAGTTTGCAACATTATTTTCATGGAGGTACATATATTTTACAAGTTCTGTTTGTTCGTTCATGGTGTTGGTCGTCCTAACTTATAGTGAATCCTTGAATTCTTCCACAGGCTGCATTGGTGCAAATATGGCATTTTGGAATATTACGAGTGGCACCTTACGGGCAAATATTTGGAATCATACTTATCCTTATCTCTCAGTGTTGGACTTTATACGTTGGTCCTGATACAGAAACTGAATAAACTGTCCCAACCTATTCTTCCAATACGGGCTCCAATTTGTGCCTCCTGGTTTATGGCTTATCATCCCCCGTGATTCTTTTTAGGCTGCAGATGGAACCGCTTGTATTTTGTATTTAAATTTTGAATTTTAACATATTTTGTCAATTATAATATTTATTTGTTACTAAGTTAAATACCATTTAATCAATATATAATCTTTTTATTGATTTCAATATATTGTTTGTTTTGTTTTTCATGATATTTACACTTTGTATGTAAATGGTATTTTTATGTAGTACACTTACTTGGTATAAAAATAAATAAATATTGAGAATTAATTTAATAACAGATGAATTAATAATTTCAAATTAAAAAGATTCTTAAAATTCCGAAGTATTATCAATTAAAAGATCTCAAAAATTAAAAAAGAAATAGACAAATTTGCATTAAAAAACCTAGACGATAAATTTGATGGTGGATATTTTAGGATTCTTGTAAAATCAATCGACGTAATGAAATTTCAACTACAAATCTTAAGAAATAAAAATAAGAACATTACAAATCTTCAAAGCCTCAGATAGCAGTCTATTTGACATCAAGAAAATTCAGCCGGTAATTCCAACTAAAAGAACAAATCCTCATTGGCTTTCGAAATCAATAAAAAAAAAGTCTCAGATCTGGGAAAAGTTCATGATTTGAGATGAAATCAGGGTATGAGAAAGATGAGATGAGTCTTAAAAAAAATGTAATCACACAAAACGGCTCTGTAAATCTATGGAAAAAGATGAACAGATTCCTATCAAGATGTGAAAATTTTGGTTTTGGTTCAATCATAGCATCGTCGGTCACCGCCATTGAGCTCTCGACGACGTGGCATCGAACCGAAAAAACAAAAAGAATGAAAGAAAATCAAATTATCCTCAGCGACCCGTTTCAAATCAACCACACAGGAGAATCACAGAAAACGGCCGAAAATCCCCAAACAGCAAAATGATCCAACAACCAGCCCGCTCCAAAGTAGAAACGAATCGGCGTCGGAGGCCACTGGCTGATGGGAGCCAACAGTCGTATCCATGGCTTCTCGCTGCGGTTTGGAGTGTCATACGGCACTTCCTATCAATTTTGGGAGTGCTTCTTCATCGGAACTTCTAACACGAAATTAAACCCTAAAGCTACAAAAAGAAATCGCCAGGACGAACATCGGAGAACTAAGAACTATAGACGAATTCCGCTACAGAAATGTGAGGAAGATGAAGAACGTGGGTGGATATTTATGGAGGCGAAGGAAGGACTCCAAGGGTTTAGCAGCGACGAATTCGTAACCCTAATTTCAGATGTTGGTTGCAATATGGGCCGAGAGTATAAAATGAGCAAACGGGTCGGAAAATCTGGGTCCAATTAAAGAAGCCCGATTCATCCAATTTGGTTCAAAAAAAATATTTTATTTTATTATATTTAATCTCCCTTGCCAACCATAAAACATGGGCGAAAAGTAAAAAATAAACCATTAATTACCGTAATGATTCGCTGGTCACCAGTCCCACTCACTCCGGTTGACCTGGCTGATATCAGCATATATTTGTAACTTATCTGCCACGTGGAGTCCATTCACGTCGACGTCACATGGAGAACGATGCAGCGCCGCTACACAATATAAAAATGATAAATTTTAGCAATACCAGGAAAATGGTCGTCTTATGTGGGCCCAATTGCCAAAAAAGTACTGGTGTGATTAGCTTGTGGATCAGAGATCTTGACCGTTCATTTTTTACGATTTCAGTCGTGGCTAGATTCGACGGCCAATATTTTAGAACGTTATTTTAATGGGTAGTTGGTTACTTAACAAAAGGAATAATAATAATAATAAGACTATAATAGTTTATTTATGTATAATTGAACTCTGTACCATATATTCTCGATCAAAATATTATAAAATTTTAATTTATATTATTCATTTAGGGCGAGAGTTTATTTTGGAAAATTTGACTTAATCGGTCGAATTCATGTATTATCTTATAGTGATGTTGGATAAATCAACCTAGCCTTCCAGAACTCCTAAACCTTTGACCCGACATTATTCTCGAGCTTGAGACATTGAGGCAATCTTTTAAATGATTTCAAACTTACTAGTTTTGTCCTCAAATATATTGGAAGGGTTGTGTAACGGCCTAATACCCAAGTATGAGATCCCACATTAGTTAGAGAAGATAACAAAACACGTCGTGGAAATCTCTCATTTAAAAACTTTGAAAGAAAGCTCATAAGAAAATGTCCATAAAGAATAATACCAATGGTAAGTTTAAGCTGTTACAAATGGTATAAGAGCCCGACATGGGGTGGTGTGCAAGTGAGGACGCTGTGCCACCAAGGGAGTGGATTGTGATATTCTACCTTGGCTAGAGAGGAGAATCGAGGTTTTCAAACCTTGAGGGGAGCCCACCCAGATTCATATCCAGTTTGTTACATACCGTATTTTAGTGCCACGTACCACATTGGTTGGGGAGGAGAACAAATCACCATTTAAAGGGTGCAGAAACCTTCCTCTAGTAGATGCGTTTTAAATAAAGCATTGAAGGGGAAGCTCGCCACGTTTAAACATCTGTTAACAGTGGATCTGGGCCGTTACATTTAGGTGGTTGAATTTTGGAGTTTATTTTTAGTTTACTAATTACGTAAATAATAGAGGAATGATATGAGGGATGTTTTGTGGGATTTGTCTTGCAGTGCACAGGTTGGGCCCATCTCTGATCTTTCTCATTAATAAAATACGCACCCATCGCTCATTCTCCCACTCGCTCCTCTACTCACCCACTCACTCACTCACTCACTCACTCACTCACTCACTCACTCACAGTAATGGAGCGGCTAACCCTCTCCTTCCTCTTCGTCTTCCTCCTCCTCCTCCTCCTCTCCCCAAGCTTCCCTGTTGTTACAAAGGCTGGTTCCATTGGTGTCAACTATGGCAGAATCGCCAACAATCTCCCTTCCGCCGTCAAGGTCGTTAACCTCCTCAAATCCCACGGCCTTCAAAGGGTCAAGGTTTACGACACCGATCCGGCCGTTCTCAGAGCCATTTCCGGCTCTGGCATTAAAGTCACCGTCGATTTGCCCAACGAACTCCTCTTCGCCGCCGCCAAACGCCTCACCTTCGCCTACACATGGGTCGAAAAGAACATCGTCGCCTACTACCCTTCCACGGAAATCGAAGCCATTGCTGTCGGCAACGAAGTCTTTGTCGACCCACATAACACGACGTCGTTTCTCATTCCGGCCATGAAGAACATTCACCAAGCCCTCGTTAAATACAACCTCCATTCCTCCATTAAAGTCTCTTCTCCTATAGCCTTAAGCGCCCTGCAAAACTCTTACCCTTCCTCCGCCGGTTCATTCCGTCCGGAGCTTATCGAATCGGTTTTCCGGCCAATGCTGGAGTTTCTCCGGCAGACTGGCTCCTATTTGATGGTTAACGCTTACCCATTTTTCGCTTACGAGTCTAACTCCGATGTGATTTCTTTAGACTACGCTCTTTTCCGGGAGAACCCCGGCGTGGTGGATGCCGGTAGCGGTTACCGGTACTTCAGTTTATTCGACGCCCAAATCGACGCCGTTTTCGCCGCCATGTCGGCTCTGAAATACGACGACATTAAAATGGTGGTTACCGAAACTGGGTGGCCGTCTAAAGGCGACGAGAACGAGATTGGCGCTAGTGTCGAAAACGCCGCCGCATACAACGGGAATCTGGTCCGGCGGATTTTGAGCGGCGGCGGAACTCCATTGCGGCCGAAAGCAGATCTGACCGTCTATTTATTCGCCCTTTTCAACGAAAACAAAAAGAACGGTCCCACATCGGAAAGAAACTACGGCTTATTTTACCCTAACGAAGAATCAGTTTACGATATCCCTTTCACAACAGAGGGGTTGAAAGACTACCACGACAAACCATCGCCGTCGCCGTCGCCGGCTACCGGTGGCGACGGGAAGTCCGGACCAGTCAACGGCGGTGGGAATGTTTCAAAAAGTCAAACGGGGAATACGTGGTGCGTTGCGAGTGGTGAAGCGGGGAAAGAGAAGCTGCAGGCGAGTCTAGATTATGCTTGTGGTGAAGGAGGGGCGGATTGCCGTCCAATCCAAATGGGTGCCACGTGTTACAATCCTAACACGCTTGAGGCACATGCTTCGTATGCTTTCAATAGTTATTATCAGAAGAACGGGCGAAAGACTGGCACGTGTTACTTTGGAGGGGCGGCTTACGTAGTCACGCAACCACCGAGTAAGTACTCTATAGTTTTCTCTTTTTTATTGTTTTATTAATAACTTTTTTTACTACGACTCGAGCCGACCGGGTCCGGCCTGGTTTTCATTTTTTAATGCGCTGACGTGGTCCACGAGGTGGACTGATGGAGGTGCAGGCCAGCTCAGTAAGAAGCCAAATTTTACAGCCCACATGCCGAGCATTATTAGAGAAAGGGAATCTTAGTTTTGCTTACGTGGACCCATCTTTTTGGGAACCCCTAATTAATCTTTTTACTCAAATATTATTTTAACTATTTTAAATTTTAAATTTTGGTTTCCAAAAACTGGTAAAAATTCAATTTGGTCTCTTCTTGAATTGTGTTTTAAATTAAGAGAAAAAATGGATTTTTCTTTTTGTCTATTCGGTTCGCGGGTTTGGATGTGAACCCTAATTGAGGTCGTTTGGAAGAGCAACTAACTAAAAATTCTATTCGGTTCATGGGTTTTGGATGTGAGTGAACCCTAATTGAGGTCGTTTGGAAGAGCAACTAACTAAAAATTCTATTCGGTTCATGGGTTTTGGATGTGAACCCTATTGAGATCGTTTAGGTCACTAACTCAATCAGTCTGAAATGTCGAGCGGGTCTAAACAAATTTCTCAGCTTTTTTTTTTAAATTATTGGTGTATTTTTGTGTGTGCAGAGTATGGGAGCTGTGAATTCCCGACAGGGTATTGAAGTTGAAGGGACAACGGAGAGAAAAAAAGAAAAGGTTAATTTTTATGTTTGGTGTTTAGAGTATGAGAGAATTCTTTTGTAATCCAATTGTTTGGTGATAATGATAGTTAGTTTCTAAACTTTTTATTTAATAGTGAATAATCCATTAAATATAAAATTAAAACTTTATTCAATATTTAAAAACTTATAAAAAATTTATTTTCTACAATATCTGAAATATAATATTTTAATATTGAATGTACGACCGAATCTATGACATGTTCTCTATAGTCAAATCACTCTCCAAGTAAGATTGATTATGTTAAGGTTGACTAAAAGAAAACATAAACGTTCTTTCTAATGCATACATGACTTTATATAGCCTCAAAGTAAAATTGTTCACCTTCTATGATACATTTCAAGACAATAATTAGTGTAATTTAAAAATAAATAAAAGTTCTAAAACTCAAAAGAAAGCTTCTAACTCGATGTATTTTGAAACTTTTATTTCATAAATGAAATTAAACTTGATTCTTATTAACGTGACATTGATATTATAGGATTGAAATGTCTCCCTTGATATCATTCATAAATTATTGGTCGGGACAAAATCCAAAACTCAGTCAACCCCTCCATTTCCGAACATGTCTCACCTTCACAAACCTTAGACAATGTAACTGTCTTTTTAATAATAAAAGGTGGATTCAAATAAAAAAAATGATGTTTGTAATAGTGTCAAAATTGGTTTGTCGTTGCAGCTTGGCCGGACAATTTTTAAAAATACTCGGTGGTGTCAGCCATGCCCAGCAAGTTCCGGAAGGCCATCTACGCCGTGAAAGACCAAACCAGCATCAGCCTTGCCAAAGTCTCCGCCTCCGGCAGCGGCCCCAATGCCACCTCCTTGGAAGTCACCATTCTCAAAGCCACCACTCACGACGACGTCCCTCTCGACCACCGCTACCTGGCGGAAATCCTCCTCTTCATCTCCTCCAACAAATCCCACGCCGCCGTCTGTGTTCATTCCATCGCTAAACGCATTACCAGAACCCGTAATTGGATCGTCGCCCTCAAATCTCTCAATCTCGTCTTCCGTATCTTCCAAGAAGGCGACCCGATTTTCTCCCGCGAAGTTCTCCTGGCCATGAAACGCGGCGCTAAAATCCTCAACCTCTCCAATTTCCGCGACGATTCAAATTCCAATCCGTGGGATTACACCGCTTTTGTTCGAACCTTTGCTCTGTATCTCGACGAACGCCTTGATTGCTTTCTTAACGGGAAGCTTCAAAAGCGATACACTCAAGGGAAGACTACACGACGGATGAACGAGCCGATTCGGGATATGAAGCCGACGATGTTAATTGATCGGATTTCTTACTGGCAGAAATTACTGGACAGAGCAATCGCCACCAGACCCACCGGATCGGCGAAGAGGAATCGATTGATTCAACATTCGCTTCACGCCGTCGTTCAAGAGAGCTTCGATTTATACAGAGATATCTCCGATGGGCTTGCGCTTCTTCTAGATAGCTTCTTCCATTTGCAGTATCAATCCTGTGTTAATGCGTTTCATGCGTGCGTGAAAGCCGCGAAGCAATTTGAGGAATTGGGTTCTTTTTATGATGTGTGTAAAAGTATTGGGGTTGGAAGAACCTCGGAGTATCCGAGTGTTCAACAGCCTTCCGATGAGTTAATCGAGACATTGCAGGAGTTTTTGAAAGATCATGCTTCCTACCCCTGCCATGGAAATCGATCGCCGCCGCCGCCGACGCCGATGCCGATGCCGATGCCGATGCCGATGCCGATGCCGACGCGGACGCAGGTTTTTCTCTCTGGACCAACGGTGAAGTTCACCGACGAGCAATCGGAATCGTCGGATAAGAATTCGGATTGGGGGTCTGATTTTAACTCGTTTGGGGATATTATGAGCGCTGCCGGAAGCTGGCCTAGCCCGGCTAATTCCGTCGAGCACGACGGCGAGTGCTTCTCCGATTATCAGCAATCCCAGTTGGGAGATTTCAGTAATGAATCGATTCTGTCTCCGAATTTTGCGTTCTTTGAAGAAAACCAAAAGGGTTTTCAAGCGGAAGAACACCAATTTAGAGTTGGGGATTGGGAGCTCGTTCTGGCGGAGTCCGCTACCGAGTCGCCGCAAAATTGGCCGGATTTCTTCTCACCGTCCGTCGGCGACAACATGTTTGTGAAGCCCTTTTCGCCGCAGCAGCAGCATCACAACAACAACCCATTTCTTCAAGATTCAAGCGATTTATTCACAGTTGCACCAACATTCAAAGCAGAGACGGAAATGACTCAAACATTTGGCGGTCATAATTTGAATGAAGCAGCCACCATGGCCCCAACATTCAGAGCACAAACAGCAACATTTCTGATCGGAGTTGATATGGGTATTGAAAACGATCCATTTGCAGTGCCGTGGGGAAGCGAATTGAGTGGAAATGATCGGAGTTTTGAAGGGATGAATCATGATAGTTTGTTGCAGCAGCAGAAGTTGTGGAAGGAGCATCAAAACAAGATTATAGCGAAGCATTCGTTGTGAGTTTTGGAGAAGAATTAAGAAAGATTGAGACTTTGGGATGTAAATTTAAGAGGAGATTTGATTGAAATCATGAAAGGAGATTTCTTCAAACCTGAATTCAAATCAAAAGTGTTGTATATAACACATGTTTTTATTTCATTAAAGGGTTAGGGACAAATTATCGAGTTGTGGGTAGGGAAGACTGTCCTCGAGGTGAATTGGAAACCGGATTGTTATATACCTTATGACCCAATTGTCACTATTTTGAACGGTCGTTTTCTAAGGAATGTGCGTTGTATGATTGTTGTGATGAGAATGATTAGAGAGGAGAACAAAATATTCCTTATAAGAGTGGAAAACTCTCCATAATAGATACGTTTTAAAAACCGTGAGATTGACGACAATACAGATAATATTTGCTAGTAGTTGACTTGAGCTATTACAGATGGTATTAGCACCAAACACCGGAGAATGCTGGGCCCACAAGAGGGTGAATTGTGAGATCTCATATCGGTTGGAAAGAGTAACGAAACATTTCTTATAAGAGTATAAAAACCTCTCCCTAATAGGCAAAAGCGAACAATGTGGACTTGTGTTGTTACATTTGCAATAATTAGACATTGTGTGCTCGAGTAATAGAGGGAGTGATCTAAGTCATCCTAAGGGATCACCGACATACCAAGGAGGAGATTAGGTACGAGTCGTTTGTGGGTGCACATCTAACCCCGAGAGGGAGAGTACCTTATTGAGTTTTTTAATACTCTGCTAGTGACCATATCAGTGAAAAACATGTTTTGTATGGATTATGAGCCTTAATTTGGGTCTGTATTCTTAGAAAAAGGCAATGGAAAAGTATAGCATTGACTGCACAGAGTGGTACCTGATGGGAGAGAGAGAGAATGAAAAAGCGTAGAAATGGGAACTTTACAGCTTAGCTTAGCTTATGAATGATAGCTTTACGTTGGGACATATCAAAACTCTCTTCCTTTCCCTTCCTTTCATTTCCTCTTTTTTCCCAACCAAATACCCAATAAACACACGATTATCCAAAAAGGAACCATAACTGGCAACTCGCAACTGGCAACCACAACCATGTGAATATACAATGTATAAAGCCCCCACATCCATATGCCTTTTTTTGCAGCATCCAACTGTAATAGGGTCGTTGGTTGAATAGAGTAAAGAAACATTCTCACTGAGACAGGACAATATCTATTAGAGAATTTGGAGGGTTATAGATTAGTTCGGAAAGCGAGGAGAAAAAAAAAAACCTTTATTATCCTTGTACAACCTTCAATCATAATTTCTCCCATGGGTTTTATATATTTCTCAAGGCTAAAACAACCCTTCAATATCTAACCCCATAATTGCTTGCTTACTCCCCTTCACATGGGATCTCACAAACCCACTTCAGAGCCCAGAGTAGACAGAATACAACCCATTCAGCCAACACAGAAGAAAACAAAAGGATTGGGATTCACAGATCATCATCATTCATAATCCGACACATTTGTTGGTCAAAAAAGTATACACAAAAATCCCATCTCTCATTACATACTTTTCTTCCATTGTTTTTTTCTTTTCCCTGATTCAATAAATAATAAAAGAAAGAAACTGACTTGAAATTTACACAATCAAACAAGATGACAATCATGGGCATGAACAACTCACTTACACATATCTTCATCAGTGAAATTAATATTAATAATATAAGGAAAAAAAAGCATACCAGGATACTCCCTAAAACCCGCATCCTTGCTTCTTTCTTCTTCTTCTTCTTCTTCTTCTTCTTCTTCTTCTTCTTCTTTTTTTGCCTTTTTTTTTCTCTCTAAAAATATTAACTAAAAAAAAAAAAAAAGACATTATAATACGAGGTGAAAATAGCTGTTGGGTTTGGTCATATGTTGTTGTTGTTGTCGTTGTAACCCTTCAACTTCAGCAGTTAGAAAATTCCAAACGAAATCCTCCAAATCCCTGAAAATACAGTTAAATAAAAATTAAATAAATTATGTAATTAGCTTATTATTCTTTTATTCTAAAAAAAATAAAATAAAGAAGGAAAGAAAAGATAGGACTGTCGTTTTCATAATTCCTACGACTAAATTAGATGTCAGATTAAGGGGCCCACTGGAATTCAGTGGTCCACAAATGTTACGGGGATTCTAATAAAACGACGTCGTGTTTGTTTCCCAAACGGTGACCGACCGTCACAAACCGGTCACATGAGTAGGGGCATCATTGACTTTCTACCTAATGATGCTACTGGGTCAATCTCTGGGAAAGGCTTAAAGTGTAGGGTCAACACATGATATTATTGTAAGTTTCCGATTTTACCCTCGGATTGGATTGGATTAGCTTACCTTTGACGGCGGCGGTTAGTTTCTTTTGCGTTTATTCCCTCCGGCTTCTGCTGAAGATGTTTCTCAGCCGATTGCCGGTGAGCCGCTGCAGGGCCTTTTTAGCTCCGGCGACGTTCATGTCGGCGAGATTCTGGAGGTGCTGGTGAGCTCCGGCTTCTAGAAGTCTCCTCCGGCAGCCGTTGCTTCCGCCGGAGAGCACCGCCGTGACGATGGCTAACGGGAATGTCTTGGAGATGAGCTCGTTCTTCGGATCGAGCATTTGCATCAATCTCATCACGCTCTTCTCGTCCCTCATTAACTCTTTCCGATTTGATCGGACGGTCAAAAGAGATGCTAGGGCTCCCACTGCCGCTTCCTGAACTCCGGCCGGCTTTGGCATCTCCATTAGCTTCACTAAGGAACCCATACAACTCCCGATGGCTCTCTTGTTCCCATCGCTAATTGATAAATTGGCGACCAGAGAGGCGGCGATTTGCTGCAGCACTAAACTTCCGTGCTTTATCAATTCGCCCAGTTTCATTATGAACAATGTTGAAGATGAGAGAATCCGGGCGATTGGATCGGAAACCGCGAGCGAACTTAGGGCTCGTAATGGGTTTTCAATCGTGTTGAAACTTGGTGAATCGTGGATCAATTGTAATAATTTTTGTAATCCTCGTTCTTGGATTATCCGTGACCGGAAATACTCACCGGAGGAGGCTAATACTGCTATGGACATTGCTGCCTTCTCCTGCGTGTCCGTCGGGCTCGAAACAAGCAACTGTAATAATACTGGAATCGCCCCTTCCTCGACGAGAGATGTTTTGATATCTTCCACCGCCGTGACATTTCTAATCGCACCGACTGCCGTAGCTTGCAGCTGTGGAGTGCCCGATCGGCAGGCTTCGATTAAGACCGATAAGCCACCGTAAGCGGAAACGGCCCAAGCGTTTTCAGTATCGATGGTGATGGATTCGACGGCGGCGGCGGCTTTTTCCTTAAGATGCATCGATCCTGTTTCAAGAATCCTCAACAGAGGCCCTAATCCTCCTTCTTCGAACACTCTTTTCCTCGATTCATCGCTCGCCGTTGAGAGAACTGAAACCGCAGAAGCAGCAAGCTCTCGCACAGAGGGCTGAGAGCTGAAATCAAGCAAATGAATCAAATACCCAAGGTTTCCCTCTTTGGCAACCAACCCCCCAGACTTCTCATCCTGATTCAGAAGCTGAACCAGAGACTCCAGAGCCTTCTTCTTAAACTCCACCCCTCCGATTTGCAACCGCGTGAAGAGATCCCTAATGAAAAACTCCGTATCGTCTTTATTCGAACCAGGAACCGGCTGAGACAGTACTAGCGCGTTGGACTGGTAAAGAACCCCAGATCTAAGCAACAAATCGAGGTCGTTGAGTTGACTAGAGAGAGAAGCAGAGGCCATATCCAAATCACTCTGCATATGAAGCTTCCCACCGGAGAAGGCCGAGTCGGAGCATTGATCGGACAAGGATTTGAGCCGCTGAAGCGTGGAGAGTAGCGATGGGAGAATAGTATGAACAAGGGGATTCTCCGACCAGTGAGGCGAATCGGAGACTTCGAGAAGAGCAGAGTGGAGAGTGGAGAGCTTGGAATGAAGAACCTGCCATCGCCCAACGAACGACCGGACATTGAGAGAAGAAAGAAGCAGAAGCGAAACAATCTGAATGATGAGGTCGAGAAGGGGTTGTGAAGAGGAGGTAGACGGCGGCGGAATGGGGGTTCCGGCGGTGATCGGAGGCATTTACGACGGAGAAATTGATGGGGAATGAACCCTAGAAAGCTGTGAAAGAAGGGGGAGAAGGAGAGAACATGAGAGAAAGAGATAGAAGGGTTGCTTGGTGGAAAAGGAAAAGGGAAAATCGAAAGGGCCTCTGACAGAAACAATTACAGAAAAGAAAGGGTCTGCTGGCGGAATCAAAAACACAATCAACGAAGAAGAGATAGCCAGAAAAGAAAGCTTCGGAGTAGAGAGAGAAAGGCCGAAAGAAACTTGACGGTTGAAAGAGAAAATGCGACGGTCACGCGGAGAAGACCACGGAACTCCAAATGGGCCTTTCTTATTGGGCCGTCTGGGCCGAAAAAGTGTTTGTATCGCGCAGAGAGCCAATCTCGGTAATGTGGATCCAGCAGTTCTTGCTCCATCTGCTCGTTGAAATGCCCCCGAGGTTGTTCGGGTCGTAATGCTGGCCTCCAAGGAGGCGATCAAAGTTCGGCAAGGCTGGCGAGCTAATGCCATTGCTGGTTTTTCGCCGTCATTGGCACATTCCTGTACCGATTGGCCTTGTTTCCTGATAGAGTTACTGTCACAAGCTGCTGAAATTGGTCATTTTCAGGTAAACATATTGAACATAGTTTGAATGCTGATGTAGTTTAATCAATATCAGTGTCTGAATAAGGAGAAAAGATGAAAGGGAGATGAATTGCATGCTATTACTCCAAGTTCGTCCACCTCTTCATTTGTCTAGTGTCTACTAGGCATAGAAATGAGAATTGTTTTTACAAATGAATTAACCTTGCCTAATATTTTAGGTTGTTGGTGTTGATGAAAAATTTGGTAGAGATTAGTGGTCGTTTAATGTGATATTGTGATTCTAATATGAAAGTTCTGCACTATCATTTCCTGGTGCTTAATGATCAAAACAAAATTTTAAGGAGTGGAGCAACCTCTATCTGATAACTTGAGCGTTTGAGATTTATGGTACTTGGACAGGGCAAGGAAGCTAATGAATGGATTGGTTTTAGAAGATAGTTTACGCTTTGGTGCACCTTGGAGGCATGCTCCTCAGAGCGATAATCCATGTTCGTAACTGCCTAAGCCCGCCGCTAGCAGATATTGTCTGCATTGGCCCGTTACGTATCGTCGTCAGCCTCACAGTTTTAAAATCCGTGTGCTTGGGAGAGGTTTTCACACCCTTACAAGGAATGCTTTGTTCCCCTCTCCGACCAACGTGGGATCTCACAATGCTTGATCTTGGACTGGGCAAAGATTCAGCTGATGGATTTTGTGGATTCTCTTGTGGATGTGGAATTTGGGGTAAGTGTTTTCGGACAGAAATTGTTCATTGTAAAATGCTTCCTATTGTGTTACTGACCCTCAATTTATAGTGCTTCAGAGAATAGGCTTTTGCGTCTTAGCAGTTGTAGAATTACTCTAATTCATTTTTCTTTACTTCCGTTTCTTTATTCAACCGTTGTAAACATTTAAAAGTTAGTTTCTTATGTTCTTGTTTTAAAACTTTATGGATTAAAACAATTTCAATGTGTTAGACCCCTGATTAGTTTGTCATTAGTTCCGTTCGGGAGGGTGTATATATTTGTTTTGAGATTAGCTGTTAAGGTTGTCGAGTATCTTGTTTGTGAATGGGAATCTAGCCATTCAGGTCGGGATCCTTGCCTGGAAGTAGTCTCTTCGATTTGTCTGTGCTTACAATGATTCTTCAAAAGTTATCGAGTAAACCAGAGTTACTCACCGACTTGGTTTCCTATCAGTCTCACGGTTTTAAAACGCGTCTGCTAGGGAAAGGTTTCCACACTCTTACAAGGAATATTTTGTTCCCCCCTCCAACCGATGTGGGATCTCACAATCCACCCCCCTTGGGGGCCCAGCGTCCTCGCTAGCACACCACTTGGTGCCTGGCTCTGATACCATTTGTAACAGCCAAAGTCCACCACTAGTAGATATTGTTCGCTTTGGCTCTTTACGTATCATCTTCAGCCTCACGGTTTTAAAACGCGTCTACTAGGGAGAGGTTTCCACACCCTTGTAAGGAATACTTCGTTTACCTCTCCAACCAATGTGGGATCTCACATCCATGTTATCCTAGAGCTAGAGAAGGAACACACCCTTTTTTCCCCATGTGATCTTTCTCGCCTTATGAAGGTCAGTTTGGTTTATGCTCAACTAGATTCATCCTTCATGCGGCCAATATCTAGAGGGATTCAAAGATGTCTAGTGCGCGATGGTAAGTGAACCTTCTTATTTAACATACCAAAGTGAGAATCAATAATATGAACTTCTTATCTAACCTCACTGTACGAACACATTTTTTTGTGGTTCGCCTTTTTAGCGTTGGAGTTTCTTACAGCCATTTTTTTTTTCTTTTTTGGGGGGTTTGGAATAGCGTTCATCGACACACTGTCATTTACAGCTGATATGTATAGTGTATAGGTGTGTACACATTGTTTACCCATCTATGATCATACGTTCAATTTGAACACACTCCTTTGACTTGGTTGTCTCTTATTCATGATGATGGAATTTGAATTGTATGCATATGGGATACAAAAGTCTTGCCTACTTCTAGAATCCTCTATGGTTTTTCACTTGCTCTCTCACGTGGAAATGGAACTGTTAATAATGTGGAGGATTAGTTACTATATTGCATAGGATTTTATTACTCGAACTTTACTATCTGGGAACACTATTTACTCATTAATTCTGAGTTTCTTGTTGGCATACAGGGGCGGGTGGATTTAGGAACGTGACTCAATAATTTCAATATAAGGTCAGAGCTTCCTTGATTTTAAGTATGACATGTGATCGTTTTCTCTTCATGTGAGATCTCATATCAGTTGGAGAGGAGAACAAAACATTCATTATAAGAATGTGGAAACCTCTCCCTAACAAACGCGTTTTAAAAATCGTGAGATTGACAACGATATGTAATGGGTCAAAACAGACAATATTTACTAGCGGTGGACTTGGGCTGTTACAAATGGTATCAGAGCCGGACACCGAATGGTGTGCCAGCGAGGACACTGGACCCCCAAAGGGAGTGGATTGTGAGATCCCACATCTGTTGGAGAGGAAAACGAAGTCTTCCTTATAAGGGTGTGGAAACCTCTCTCTAACAGACACGTTTTAAAAACCGTGAGACTGATGACGATATGTAACGGGCCAAAGCGTACAATATCTACTAATGATGTGGACTATTAGAATTCATAAAAATAGGATTACTTGAAAGAAAGTGTGAAGAAATAGCTTTTCTAGGGTCACTGTTCACTTTTATTTCATTATGGCCAATTTAAATTTTTGTGGACAAAATGTGGGTTGGAAACCCTCAAATTTAGTAGGAAGGAGAAGAAACGTGCCGGATTTATTGGCTTTTGCCTTCTTTATCTTTGAATTAACTCTAGCCGTAAAGAAGCAAAAAAAATTGCCATAATTATGGGTTTAGAAGCTAGCTTGCTCAATGCCCTCATTTAAGAACAAAATGGCCTTCATTCATCTTCCCTAAGATGCTAAGAGCTCCTTAAGGTAGAAGAGTAGCACTCCAGTAGTTTCGAGTATTTCA
This sequence comes from Cucurbita pepo subsp. pepo, assembly GCF_057944985.1. Lineage (NCBI taxonomy): Eukaryota > Viridiplantae > Streptophyta > Magnoliopsida > Cucurbitales > Cucurbitaceae > Cucurbita > Cucurbita pepo. Next base: position 247,685 of record NC_141801.1, on the reverse strand, counting down.
ATTTGACCATTTCAAATTCTGTGAGATTCCTCATCAGTTGGAGAGAGGAACGAAACATTTCTTATAAGAATATAAAAATCTCTCTATAGCAGACGCGTTGTAAAACTTTGAGAGGAATCCCATAAGGGAAAGCCCAAAGGCGACAATATTTGCTAGCAGTGAGCTTGAACTGTTACAAATGGTATCAGAGTCAGACACTGGGTGGTGTGCTAACGAGGACGCTGGCCCCCAAGGGGGTGGATTGTGAGATCTCACGTAGGTTGGAGAAGGGAACGAAACATTCCTTATAAGGGTATAAAAACCTATCTAGTAAACACGTTTTGAAACCTTGAGAGAAAGCCCATAAGGGAAAGTTCAAATAGGACAATATTTGCTAGCTGTGAGCTTGAAATGTTACAAATGGTATCAAAGCCAAACACTGGACGGTGTGCTAGCGAAAACGCTAAGCCCCCGAGGGGGTGGATTGTGAGATCTCACATAGGTTGGAAAAGAGAATGAAACATTTCTTATAAGGAGTGAACCTCTCCATAGTAGACGTGTTTTAAAACCATGAGGTTGACAACGATTCGTAATAGATGCGGACAACATCTGTTAGCGATAAGGTTGGACTATTACAAATTCACATGGACTATCATGTTCTTTTCTATACAAGTATATATTGTGATGTTCAAATAGAACCCTTTATGTCTAAAACGTATGACTTCAAGATTCTTTTCCCAAAAGTAGATTTGCGTTTGAAAGGGTTAAAGCCAGAAATGGTAGATGATGAGATCCCCACACAACACTCTCATGTGTGAACTACCCCATAGATTATTTCGTATTAACAATCATTTTCATAAAGTATTTCTTTTGCTGAGTTGAGATACTTGAGATTATACTGTTCGGGATGGTGGGTTGTTGAAGAAAACTATGCACTACAAATTTATAACGATACATCATTTGTATTTATTATAGGCTCACAAGAGTAAATGGTGCATTCTCACCAAACATGTTATAGCTTGAATGGCGCCATAGGTCTACGTTTTCCCGCTCACACAGTGACAAATCAAACAGGCGGGTCCCCTTTTCCATATAGATCGAGAGCGACCCCTTCACGTTTATTGCTTTACTATATCTCTTCATTGCCTGCTGCGGCTCCCCCCTCCACTCCAATGCCAGCCACAAAGTTTTTGATCAATCAGCTCATTCAATCTAACTAGAGAAACTTTCTTTATAGCCAAACTTTTCAGATATGGAAATGGAATGAATGGACAGGGTATTGCCCGTCATTCTGCTTCCCAGTTTCTCTCTTCTACACCACCACTCAGCCATGGCAGACATGAAATCCTGTTCCTGAAGGTCTACGGAACCCTTAAGAATTGGTTAGTAAGATCATTCACTCTTTCACAAAACCCACTTTTTCTTTCCTGATTTAGCTTCTTCTTTGGTCTGAAAAAGCACATTTTGAGGCATTCTTCTTTCTGGGTATTTCTGGATTGTTATCTTGTCTAACACCTGATACCATTTAGGATTCATTTTACTAGAACTCCTCTGTGGGTCTTTTTCGTGTCAATCCAGCAATTTGGAGAGGAAATGGAGCGGCCAAATCGAGGGCAGAGATGGGCCAATTTGAAGCAACGGCTAGGACTGATGAAGGGGATGGGGTGCTGTGGAGGTTCATGGAGTTCAACATCGTCAACTTTGACGATGATTGATGGTATAGGTTTAAGCCGCCATGGAAGTAGCCGCAGCCATAGAGACGATGGGACTCCGAGCTCTGCAGCTTCCGGGATGAACTTGGCGATGGCTCTGGCGGCTGAGAGAAACTTGACCGAGGAAGGAGGCCCCACCGTCGGCAATGTGAAATCACTGATGAGATTATTTGAAGAAATAGACGGTGGGGATTGGAAGACGAGAAGAAAGGAGAGTGAGAACAACGGTGATTGGTTGTGCTGCGTGTGCATGGAGAGGAGTAAAGGTGCTGCCTTTATTCCCTGTGGACACACCTTTTGTAGGGTATGTTCTAGGGAACTATGGCTCAACGGAGGCACCTGTCCTATTTGCAGCCGTTCGATCATTGAGATTCTTGATATTTTTTAAGATAGAAGAAAATTCATTTTCGTTCTCCTAAATTATTGTCTTCACGTGATCTTTGTGTTTTTATATGAAATAATGGAAGAATGGATAAGGCAGCTGATTTTTGGTTTGCACAACCTCTCAAGCAGACATCCTTGCTTGACTTATATTTTGAATAATTAAGGGGAGGAAGATATGAAATACTTGCACGAAACTTCTATTTGCGGTGGAACTTATCATGATTGCACTACTAGCTTAGCAAGCAATGCATTCATGGCGTGATCCGAAGGGTAGAGGTGTTCGTGGATTAGATTGGGACGAGTTTGAACATCTTTAGACTCAACCCGATTGTTCGGGTTCTAATTTTTTCAACCCAATCAACCATAAGTTTTTTTTATTTGAGTTGGTTCAAATTGTTTGAGTTATTTATCAAGTTTAGTAACTATGAGTCACTTTTGATGAAGTGAAGCGCGGAAGGTTGCTCTTAAAGGCAAGAAGGGGAGAAGGGTTTGGGGATGAATGAATGTATGGATGTCGACCGATGGAGATGAAGCTAAGCAAGAGCCATTGTTGGCCACTAATGATGAAAATAAGACCCACCAAGAAGCATGGGTGTTGACCCTAGTTGCTTAGGGTTGTATTGGCATGCTAAGAAGGCGAGATTCATGCATGACTCGAGATCTATGATGACTGATGAATACTTGTTGTCGGGCCAAATCTAGTGACCCAAATAAGTTTACACATAGATTGTTTAAGAACTAAGTTCTCGAGACAGAACAATCTTATTGAACTCAAAAATCATCACGAGATAAAAGGATCGAGCCTATGAAGATAAAAAATTTTAAAACCCTAAATTGTTGGGCTTTAGGCCTCACATGTGATCCCTAATAGAGACACTAAATAAACCCTAAATTATGACCAAATTGCAAGGTCACATGTTGGTTTCTTTTACTCCTACTCTAACAAGAGCTAGAGTAGGTGTTTCAAGCCATGTTGATCGGTACCACTTGTAAAGTTATTCTCATCCCGAATTTTCTTGATAGGCTTTTCATTATTCTCGGATGGATGGAAGCTTGAAGCTTCAAGCTTGATCGAGGGCTCTCGATTCACATCATAGATACTTGTTAGAAACTTTTAAAAAATACTCAGCAATTAAATCCATAGTTTGACTTAAAATTGATAAGAGGTGTTTGACTCAAGCATTGGATCTGTATAATGTGAGATTAAGAAACCAGCCTCGATTTATATTTTATGTGAGATCCCACATCGGTTGGAGGTGAGAACGAGCTCTCTCTAACAGATGCATTTTAAAACCATGAGTCTGACGGCGATACGTAACGAACCAAACTAGACCATATCTACTAACGGTGAACTGAGGTTGTTACATTTTTGTTTGTTTACGCTACATCATCAGAAACCAAACGTTTCTTGTGAACTAGAACAACTCTCATATGTCAATTTAGGTGATTATCTCACAAATCTTGCTACTTATGAAAGCAAGTAAAAAGAACCATATCTTATTAGGATTTTAAAGTGGAGAAATGAGATAAAGATATGAACATATTTTGGTGGGCAATCCTAATATGATTTGCTTTGTTATGGGACATTTCAACTGCAACTTTTACAACTTCGCAAAAGATGGACAGAGGTATGTATTTAGACATATTCGAACATTTTAACCATCCTATCATGCTCATATTTTTTTAGGTCCTTTTAGCTTTCAGATCAGCTACCGGTTGTCGTCTTGATAAGTTATTCCCTCATCAATTAGCTAACCAACCGCGAGCTATTCACTTATGATGCTTTGGTAAAATTCTCGTCTCTAATCGTATCATTATTCTCAATCTTCTAAAATTTTCAAGTTGGTAAATTTTCACCAACATATTTGATTATGCTTTGAAGTTTTCAAACTCGTTAAATTAATCTCTTCAAAGTAAACCCGACCCTGCCAAAGTTATTGTAATCATATAGCGGAGAAAATTCCTTGATATGATTTAACACTATTTCCTTATTCAAAACGTTAAATTCATGTAAGTTATTTTGAAAATGATGAAAAGTGAATTTACGAGATTTTTTTTTATCATCATTTGAATCAAAGTATAGCAAAGACATGCCATCCCACCATACCATACAAAGGCCTTCACCTAAAAGCTGATACATCTTCACAACTCTTTTCTTCTTTTTGTGGATGGAGTAGGTTCCTTATTTTCAAAAGACAACATCATCACACCCTTTATTTATATCACATTTTTCGGTAAAACATATTTTCGGTCCCTCGATTTTAAATTTACTCTTCAAAAATGTTTCGTTCCCCTTTTCAATCAACGTGGGGATCTCATAATAACGAAGCATTCTTTGTAAGGGTGTAGAAATCTCTCTCTAGCAAACAACCGAGCCAAAACGAACAATATTTGCTAGTGATGGCCTTAGGCTGTTATAAATGGTATCAGAGCTAGCAAGGACGTTGGGTCTCAAAGGAGAGATTGTGAGATCCTACATCGGTTGGGAAGGGAAACAAAACATTCTTTATAGGGATGTAGAAACATCTCCTTAGCTGACCAAAACCCGATACAACAGATGAGAATTGTACCATAAAATATAGTCGAGTAGTATTTAAAAGACAATTGTGTATGAATAAAATAGAGAAATAATGTATAGATATTGAAAGAGCCATGTTTGTTGCAGCCATGTATAGCCAAACAAGTTTGATATAGAAATGGATATGAAGGATGAGCCGCCATTAGAAACCAAAATGACTTGATAATATATTCAATTTCATTTACCAAACTAAGAAGCATTCCAATCTTTGAATGTCAATGATGATATCAATTTAATTACAAGATACATTTCATTCTTCCAAACTATATATTATAATAAAAAATCACATTTACCACCTGCTAATCAACCTACCACTTTGTTCTTAAATGAAATTTTTGAATTTCAATTCCATTAACAATATGCTATTTGTCATTATCAATATCAAAGCTATTTTGTTTTTGGTTTATTGGAATCACCTAAAAATTCTCAACTAAATCATACTTTATAATTTAAGATAAGAAACCAAAATTAAATAATTAAATAATTTTCATTCAACCCGAACCAAACATTCCTTATAAAGCTGTGAAGACCTTCCCTTAACAGACACTTTTTAAAATCGTGAGGTTGACAACGATAAATAACCGATCAAAACGGACAATATCTGAGTAGTGGATTTAGGCTGTATATCAAACCTTTTTTTACGCCTACAAATTATTCTCAAAATTAATTTGAGTGTATTTTTTGAAATATGTTATTTAATTACCATTTGAGCTTATCTAATGGGTCATTCTGTCTCATAGGTAATAAAAAAAAACGTCACACAACATTGAAAGTTTAAAAATTTATTATAGAATTTTTAAAGTTTAGAGACCAAATAGATACAAAACAGTAAGTTCGTGGTCGGTTATACTATTTTTAAAATTTAGAGACCAAATAGATATAAATTTAAACGTTTACAGACGAACAAAATCTCGAACGAAAAAGAAAAAATTTGAAGCAAAAGTTTGAGAGATAATGTTTGGAAAAGTGTAGATGGTATCTAAGGGTTGTAGGGACTTGACATGAATGAGTGCCATGCGTGATGACGAGTTTCGCACTTTGAGACCTTATGGGCGTGGCCCAGCTGCCACCCCTTACATAACTTAACTGCATTAGCTTTGCATGTCAATCACAAAAGCCAATCGAAGCTAAAATCGAGGTTATAATGCTTGACCCGACTATAATTCAACTAGTTAAGATATATATATGTTCTAGTGTATACAATTTGAATTATTTACTCCTCCAAGATGTTCGTCTTTCTTAATCTTGAAAAGGTGACCCGTCGAATACGAGAGTGTTTTAACATGTTTACAAAGACCTCTGGCTTATTAGAGAAAGAGGGTTTGATGCCTCATAGAAGAAAAGGAGTCTTGCTCGAAGGACGGCCGATCCCATTAATCATACAACTAGGAGGGATTTCATCGGGCTAGGCATATGACAATTACAGGTCAATAATTCCATCACATCAAAATAATAGTTTAACTAGCTTTTCAAAGCAAACTTGCTATCTAAGTCCTCTCTTTCCACGCATGGGATATTCTATTCCACGGTGATAAAAATCATAGCTTCAAGACAATCCACAGGTACTCCACGGAGCGCTCGGGATTGTTTTATTTGTGTTTCGTGTGAGAGAATTGAGGAAGAAGGTGGTGATGATGTTGGATTGTGTATGAAACCATTTAAGATGCAGAGTAAGTTGAGTGTTGAATTACACGTTTGAGAAGAAAGTTTAGGTATTTTAGGTAAATTTTGAAGTGAGAAGAGACGTTTGGTATTGATAAGTGGAATAGGAAGGATGTGATTTGAGACTCCAAAATCATCACCAGAAACAAAAACAGGTTAAAAAGAAAAATCAAGTAAAATTTGGTGAGACTCACACCAAAAATTAAAAATAAAAAAAAAACGAGTCAACACGTTCTTTAATTATAACAACAATTTCTAATTTCATCGCTTTCGGTTTCTTAATAAAGTTGGTTAATGTTCAAAATCAAATTATATCTCACTTATTCTTACTCGTTTTTTCAAACTAGGGTTGAGTAAAAATTCACTAAAAATTTTTGTTGAAAAAAATGGATCGAACTTTCCACCAAAATAAAAATGACCCGGGTAAAGAAAATTCCCTTAATTCAAGCAAATGTCGGCTAACATGTAGTACAAAGTTTGGAATAACTTGTTAGTAGCATAAGTCGGTAAAGCTGATGTGGAATGAACGTTCCTGTTATACATCAGTGTACGTCATTTGAATCTCGATTCTCTTATTTGACACGCAACATTTCGACTAAGAAAAGTTATAATAGGTCGGTGGGTTTTGAAGAGAATATCGAAAGGTAAATAAGAGAAACGAGATAGTCGTGTTGCGAAAGAAGGGGTGAATGGAAGGAAGTGAGAAGGGATTATTAGGGTGTGGGATTGGTAGCCACAAAATGGCTCCAAGTTTGGTCTAACATGAAGAGATGATAAAGCCATCAAAGTGGGTCCAACCCTGACCAAAGAGGAAATTCAATCTTCAATAACCTACCTCTTCCCACATACATGCATGGGAATTCATGGGCCCATTTTTTTTTTTTTTTTTTTTTTTTTTATCATTTTTATAATTTGTTCATCAATTTCTTCCCACTTTCCAAATTTTTAAATCCAAAACAATTTCCCCTATAAATACCATCCATTTTCTCTTCATCCACCATAACCAAAATCCCAACAGAGCTCATTCAAGCTTTTTGTATCTGCAAAAAATGGCCATTTTTCCTGTCATCAACTTGGAGAATATCAATGGAGATGGTAGAGCTAAGATCTTGGAGCAAATTGAAGATGCCTGCCAAAATTGGGGATTCTTTGAGGTGATTCTTAGATTACGATTTTTTTTTTTTTACGATGATTTGAACGTGTGACCGTTTAGAGAAAGTAGAGATGTCTTGACCGGACAAGATCTTGGTTTGGTTTGTTGTTCTTTGTTTCGGTTGTGTTTGTAATGGGTTGGAGTTGGTTTTTGCAGCTGGTGAACCATGGGATCTCACATGAGTTTTTGGACACTGTGGAGAAGATGACAAAGGATCATTACAAGAAATGTATGGAACAGAGGTTTAAGGAGGCTGTGGCTAGCAAGGGGTTGGAGGCTGCTCAGGATGAAGTTAAGGATATGGACTGGGAAAGCACGTTCTTCTTGCGTCATCTCCCCGAGTCGAACATCGCTGAGATGTCTGAACTCGACGAGAAGTACAAGTATGATGATATTGTTTACTTTGAGCATAAAATTTGTATGGTTATGTTATATAACGCTGCATGTAAATGATTTATAGGGAAATTATGAAGGAATTTGCTAAGAAGATAGAGAATCTTTCAGAGGAGTTATTGGATCTTCTATGTGAGAATCTTGGGTTGGAAAAGGGGTATTTGAAGAAGGTTTTCCATGGATCAAAAGGTCCTACATTTGGGACAAAGGTGAGTAACTACCCGCCGTGTCCGAAGCCGGATTTGATCAAGGGTCTCCGAGCTCATACCGACGCTGGTGGCATCATCCTCCTCTTCCAAGATGACAAGGTCAGCGGCCTGCAACTCCTAAAAGACGGTAATTGGATCGACGTGCCACCGATGCGCCACGCCATTGTTGTAAACCTTGGAGACCAACTTGAGGTAGGTGGTAGGTCACAACAATATGGTATAAAGTGAAGAAGGAAGGAAGGATAGATTTTAATGTTTCTAAATTTGCAGGTGATCACAAATGGAAGATACAAAAGTGTGATGCATAGAGTGATGACTCAGACAAGCGGGGGTGGTCGAATGTCGTTAGCTTCGTTTTACAATCCGGGGAGCGACGCCGTGATCTTCCCAGCGCCGTCGCTGATAGAGAAAGAGGGTGAGGGTGAGGAGAAGAAGGAAGTGTATCCCAAGTTTGTGTTTGAAGATTACATGAAGCTGTATTTGGGAGTGAAGTTTGAGGCGAAGGAGCCAAGATTTGAAGCCATGAAAGCCAATGCTAATTTGGGTCCAATGGCAACAGCATAGAAGAAGAAAAGGAAAGAAAGAAAGACCCACTTTTTTAACAATAAATATTTAAAGGGGTTGTGCTTATGTTGCCTTTTAAAGTGGGTTAAGTGAGTCATTCAATCTCTAGTCTATTGTTATTATTTTAATCAAAAGTTAGAAAAGAATATCTGTTTGGTCCCTTAATTCTCTTTATAATTAAATTCTCTTTCCGTTTGTTTCGGTTGTTACGCAATAACTAGAGCACAGTGAAATTCTATATTAGTCGGAGAGGAGAACCAAACATTCCTTATAAGGTGCGGAAACCTCTCCCTAGTAAAACCGTGAAAATGACGGTGACACATAACGGGCCAAAGTGGACAATACCTCCTAATAGTGAGTTTGAACTGTCACAAATGATATCAAAATTAGACATTGGGTGGTGTGCCAACGAGAACGCTAGTCCCAATGGAAGTGGATTGTGAGATCTCACATTGGTGGGAGAGTGAAACGAAACATTCCTTATAAGGTGTGAAAACCTCTCCCTAGTAGACACGTTTTAAAACTATGAATCTAACCATATTGGGCCGACTAACGAAAGTGTTATGAGAGAACTAGAACATCCAACCGTGCAAGACGGGTAAATCATAATCAAGTAAAGAAAGTGTTAAAGAAAGAACTAGTAGATTGAAGTTTTCATTAAATAAGGAAATGTGAACAAATAAGCATAATGGGTACGTTTTCTTTTGAAGATGCTTAAAATGGAAGCACTTTAAAGGAAGCTAAAAGGAAAGCTAAAAAAGGACTGAATGAACCTTCTTAAAATCTAATACACATAAATGAGTTGGGTGGGTGAATCCCAGAGAATCCCTTATGGATTTATAACCATAAATATAGTTTGAGAACAGTAAAAATATACAACTATAAGGGAGGGTAATAACTTTGAAAGAGATGTGAGGCATGTTCTTCCACTAATGATCGTCCTCAAAATAGGCATACAAGACAATTTATCTTTTGGAACAAGAAAATGAAGATGGCAGATACTTCAAGCCAGAAACATCGAATAGTTCAATGAACCTCTGATCTGAAACTCTTGCCTTGGCAGCGGCAAACCGCTGATACTCATAAAAGACTGAGGATAGGCACCATTTCTGCAGCTTTCTAAAGCATCCCACAACACAACCAGTTCGGTGCTGAAGAGTGAGATACAAGTTAAACTAATTAGAAACTCAATATGAGCACTAGCATGGTAGAAGCTCACGGGTTTAGTTTCAAACCTTCCCTCGTTTGCAATGGATTAGAACTGGGCGATTCCTCACATCTGCATGGTGGAAAAAGGAATGCCCAAATGAACACAAATCCAAACTATAAAACTTTAACATCTACTAATTCAGCCTCATAAAAGATGTGAGATGTGAAGAATGGTAGGTACCGAGAATAATTTTAAGTGCTTCACGAATTGTGTTGTCTGGAATGTTCACAAAAGGCTCCTGTATTTAGTTTCAACAACGAAGTGATCAGCGTTCTTTTAGAGTGCTATCATCTGTTTGTAGCTACTATAATTGCTACCACATGGTTGCTACTATAATTGCTACCACATGGTTGAGTCTAAATTTATGTTAGGTATTCAAATTTCGGTTAGAGACCATTACTCTCAAGTTCCAACTCTTTGATTAAGGCATATGATCTCAATCAAAAGATTAGAAGTTCAAATCCTTGGCCCCACTTGTGAGAGTATTAAAAATTAGCATTGGCATGACACTAAAACAAGCAAGGAATGGTGAACACGCCCTCTTGACTTCTTAAGTTGTGAGATCCCACATCGGTTGGAGAAGGGAACGAAACATTCCTTATAAAGGTGTGGAAGCCTCTTCCTAGAAGATGTGTTTTAAAAACCTTGAGGGGAAACCTGAAAAGGAAAACCCAAAGAGGAAAATAGTTGCTAGCAGTGAACTTTGGCTGTTACAAATGGTATTAGAGCCAGACACCGGGCGGTGTGCCAACAAGGACGCTGACCCCTAAGGGGGTGGATTGTGAGATCTCACATCGGTTGGAGAGGGGACAAAGCATTCCTTATAAGAGTATGGAAACCTCTCCCTAGAAGATGCGTTTTAAAAACCTTGGGGGGAAACCCGGAAGGGAAAGCCCAAAGAAGACAATATCGGTTAGTGGTGGCTTGGGCTGATTCCAAAATGTCAAGTTTTCCATGGGTTTTTGCCAACAATAAACCTTCAGTTGACATTCGGTATATGTAAGGAAAACAAAGCAACTTCATCCTATTTCTCAATCAAATGAACATGGGAAGAGCTTTAGATGCAATGGGGAAGTTCAAATGGAAGTCTAACGCCCCTTCCCTCGTGCTACCCCCACATTTAAAGAAAGAAAACGTGAAGATATCACTTCATGATCAAGGTTGTTCATTGAAAGAAATACTTCGTCAAAACATCTAGTAATCACCCCATGACTAGTAGCTCAATGCCATAAGAATCATACAACCAGCTCTCCTATCTCTCTGCTCTTATTCTTCCCCTTTTTGTGTGTGTTAATACGTCTTAATGATGGTCATTATGTTCAATTGATTTTCAACAGGCCAGAAAGTTGTTGAGAGTAGTTTCAGAGATATCTGGAATAGCACTAGTCAGATCAAATTTCATACCAAATAGTATATTTGATCAGCTCTCATATCCAAATTCCTCATAAACTAAAGAATCAAGTTTACATATGCATCAAACTTGTCTGAACCAGCCAACACAATTTACACAAGCTAAATTTTGTGAGCTAAATCCCCAAAAACAGTTTATCATGAACGTGGAAACAGTGGAAGCAGTTAAAACTAAGATGCAAATTCCTCTTAAATGTCCTTTGGAATGCAAACCAATATATGGCTCAAAGATCATGGAATGACTATATTCAGCGGGAGCCTCAACATCAAATGCTTGCATATTTACTCTTTTCCTTGTATGCAAATTTACCAAGAAACTTGGTTGAAGTAGCCAAGTGGGTTCTAATGATCTCTTTGGTAAGTTCATATGCATACAAGGCATGCCAAGATGAACTTTGCATAGCGATAATTGACATATATCATCAATTGAGAGCTTAGAAGTTCGAATATCCGACCAGTAAATGATGTTTAACTCGAAAGAAAAATATGCATACAAAGCATAATCACAAAAATCACCTTACAAGTAGCTTCCCCTCAAAATTGGGAATTGTCTAAAACTATCTCTCAATAATGATGCTTCGGTGAAGTAAAACTTTGAAAAATTAACTTGCAAAATGGAAACAAGAGAACAAACCTTAGTACCTTCAATCCCGAGTTGAAACAATCGAATTCCATTCGACTTGAGAAAATCCATGCTCGCCTCAGGATATGGCTCAGGACAAAGACATCTAAAATATACGTTAAAAAGCAATCAGTTCATATTCAATCATCGATTATCAAACAAAACATTACAACTAAGAATACAAAATCAAGAACAGACGAACAACGAAAGTAAACTAAAACCGAGCCAGTAGAAAACTCTTACATAATCGAACGAAGGCCTAAGGTCTGCAAGAAGTAGAAGTTGGAAGAGTCGGGGAAGCCGGAGCGCAAAATGCCATTGTCAACGACGGCGAAGTTCAGGGGAGGGACGAAAAGGTCATCGCCGGCATTCTCGCAGTCGGCTCCATTGACGACAGACGTCGTGGAACGAGTAGGGTGGAGATGGTCGGAATCACCATCGGCTTCGACGGAACTGCGTGTTTGGTCGAAGTGTTGGGAGTGGTGATCGAGTGGCATGACGGAGTTAAAGAAGAAGAAGAAGAAGAAGAAGGATTTGAGAAGCTGTGGGGAAGAAGATGAAGTGAAGTGAAGTGTAAAAATGGAAGAATCGGAGGAGATATTCGGGTGGCGGTGGGAATTGGGCTTACTCCGATCCCGATTCCGATTCCGACGAACACTTTAGTTTCACTTTATTCGGAAAAATATTTCGACAGTTGAAAGAAAGAGCGAATCGGTGGACCACGGGAAATTCCAGAGTTTTTTCTTTTTCTTTGACCCTATGAATTAACTCTGAAAAGACATTTATGTCCCTCCCATTGAAAAATTAACCAATCCAACCATTTTATTTAGATAATTCGTTAATTTATTTTTTATTAGTGATTATTTAAAATAATTTTTTATTAATCAAATTTTAAAGTAGTTTTTATTTATTAGGAATATTATGATTTATATTAGATACATAATTATTCTCAAATGAGTTACGATAGGTTTGAAAATATATTAGTTTTGTTGTGTTTTATGTAGAATAAATTTGGTAGAAGAACGAACTTGGTGAAATAATCGGTGCATACAATTATTCTATCAATTAAAAATATATGGTCTGACATCTATCAGACTCTATAAATATTGCAGATTAGAGTAGGATAAAAATTTATGAGAGTCTAGAATATTTCAACGACTCTTTTGACTCATACACAGAACATTATTGACATTCATTCCTCACCTGTAAAAAGAGGGATAAAGAAAGAACGCAAAGCTACCAATGAAGAAATCCGAAAAGCTTTAAAAAAAAGAGAAGGGTTTTGGTGTTGAAGAGTTGTGATGTTGGAGAATAGTGGGAAATGGAACATTCTTAGGAATATGCTGAGACAAAAAGGTGGGCGTAGGCTTAGGGTGCGAGGGCTTTGCGCCTCGTCCTTTGCTTTTGTTTAAATTATTTTTGGGGTCTTTTTCTTCTTATGGGTTTTTTTGGGATCATAGTTAAATTATATGATTCTAATTTGTCAGCTGGATTATAGTTTATATTATAATAAATGAGCTGATATATCAATATATAAATTGCTTGCCAATCAAACTTTAGGTTCACATAAAAAATTCAAAAATAATTGTTAATTATTCAAAGGGTTTACTCAATCTATAGTCCATAAAAATAAAATATAGCTAAACTATTGAAATTATTTTTGAAGATGGGAAAGTTAAATATTTGAGCCCTTATTATAATGATAATGATGATTGAATTACGAGCCTTATCACAGGAGTATTTGCTTGCAAGTCTTGTATATAGATAAAATCAATTTATTTGGAAAACATAGGACTTTTATTTTACCAAATGAGTTGGAATGTCGAGAATTGTTGGAAAAGAGTTGGTACTAAGAAATATATCTCTATTGGTATGATGACCTTTGAAGGAAACCAAAAGAAATTGTATTAAATGTGTTGGAGTTTCTAGCATGGTATTAAATGTCGAACAAAGAAATTGTGTGACTCAAAGATGTAATCAAAAGGGACTACTTTGTTTGAAGGCTCCAGAAAAAGGAGTTGAGGTTAAATAAAGGGGAGGTGCTAGCCTTGACTTTGTTCGAGAATTAAGATTTTCAGTAGAACAATAGACCTGTTTTATAATTAAAATAAACATAATAATCTTGAAAAAAAGAAATATTGGCACTCTAATCTAACGAGCATCCTGTGCACAAAATTCAAGCTTGGAAGGTTGGTTGCTGCTATCTACTTTTCTCTACTCACCTATCTATGATCTTCTCATTGTCCTACCACCTTCTAAGTTGGTTTGCTATGGTATATATATTTGCTTCTATATTCCCGCTCTATCTACACAAAATTTCCTAAGCTAATAAAATTTACCTGAGGGGAAGAATAAACACTGCCTGCCTCAGCAGAAGAACATAGAGCCATCAACATCTTTGTGCAATCGGGGAAGCTCCAGAATCGAAACACTTCCACTTGAGGTAATGGCTCCTTGTTCTGAGGAGGTTTCAGAATGATCCTCAAACTTAATAAACTGGCTCATCTGTGCGGCAGCAAGATGCGCATAACATATCGGTGCGGCTGAAAATTGAACGGGAACGAGTTGACAGTTAGATCAAGAAAAAGGATTGAAGATTAGGCTGTGTTGAGTATTTTTCAAAGAATATATCAGGCATGACTAAATTACCTATTGAAAGTGCAGTTGTGCTCCTTTGATACCTGAAGAACATAGCAAGATCAGTAAAATGAGTTGGGCAACAGCAAATTTTATAAAGAACTGGTAAAATCAGAGTTGTATACACTTACACATAAGATAGTGAATGAATAAGATTTTGAAGATCGTCAGGAGAAAAACCTATTTCGTCGACCAGGACATGGTAGTGTGCGGGCCTTGACGTGCCCTGTTATTAATACAAGAATCAACATTCAAGATAAAGTAAAATACCTGAGCTTAGAGATCAGCTACTTGCTGCATGCTTTCACTCAAAAAGAACATCCCATAAAATGAGTAGAGCTTATCGAAATAATCAAATGCGAACATATTAGAATTACATATTACTAAAAGAACTTACAATCATTCCCGCATGAGCGCACATGTAGAAGTCATAATTTTTCGGATGTACAACTTTTGTGTCGACAACCGTTCCTAAGGAGAGAGGGAGAGAGAGAGAGTATCAACGCCACTGGAATAAGGTGACTCTACATGAACAAATTAAAAGCCAATGATAAGAACAGACCAGGTGGAACATTTTCTGGGGCACCAGCTTGAAAAAATTTTGTATGGTGATTTTTTTGCCCTACAATAACCGTGAATTTTGGAACATTAACCTCTCCAAGATGTTGGTAAGCCTGCAGTAAAATGAAAATCTCAGAATCTGGAATTACATTGACAATTAATCCGAGGACAACCAAATTCATTAAATGTCCATGGTTAAGCTAAAGTTTCCTAATGTCGTATAGTGACTAAAATGTCATCAAGGTTCTTAGAAGTTTATAACGCAATTAATAAAAGATATCAGAGACACTTGAAGACTACAACCAATTTTTCTAATTTATCATCCATCATAATCAAGCGATCAGATCCAAAAACAAATGGCAAGATAGCCCAAAACTTGATTAAATATGAATATAGTAGATGGTTGAAGTTCAGAGGGATTAGAGAATATAGTTCTTATAGGTGTAAAGTACCTTGACTATTTGATCCAACTCGATGTTCAAAACTTGATTAAATTGAGATTCGCTAACTCCGTCTCTGAGAATAAAATTAAAACCTCAAGTAAGGTTGGGAGTAAAAAAAAAAAAAAAAAAAAAAGAGGTGGATAGACGTGATTATCAACTATCAATTTAACTACCAAGGTCCCACCTAAAGACAATGATCTGAGCTGGTTTACGGCCATTGCTCGTTCTATAGAAATCCAAAAGCAATTCCCTGCATCACAAGAGGCGAGCATTTAATTAGGAAAACTTTTACCCCTATTCCTAGAACTTGTACGATAGATATTACAAAAAAACTAAAACATAACTGTACGATAAATTTAACCAAAAAATTCCGGAGACCTTCTGAGATTTATGAATGAAAATACTAAGACATTTTAAGTTGTAAAAATAAGGTATGGTGCAACTACAACTGCAAGTGCAATATATATATTATATAATTTTTAAAACCAAGTCTTCCAGGTGGGAAATTGTTCGTTGTCAATGACAAATACCTAATGATACCATCATCATTGCCATCCTCCAGAGGCTTATATAGAGCATCAATCATTTCCAACTTAGGGGACTGCGTCCTTACAGCTGCTCTATACCTTGATATTAGTGGCCAGGATCTGGATCCAACAACCTAAGAAATCCAAAAGTAATACCAACCATCAAATGTCTAGCCAAATAAGTTAATATCACACAACAAGAAACCAAAATATTTTGTTACTTACTGCAGCAATTGATGGCACGTCTGATCGTCCAGGAGACCCATGAGACACATCCATTCCCAAGATCAACGTTGGAGTATCTTTTATCAATGGAACACAGGACGCATGCTCAATAGCCAACAATGAGTTTATACCTCCCAGCTAAAATGAAAGAAAAATAAATAAATAAGATGAACCTAGCATTAAAAAAAATCATTGGCTAAATAGGAACTGCTCAAAATTGTAACTATTACCTTAGAGTTAATCTTAAGAAGTACATTAGTAATATACTGATCATTAATTTTAGTGGGGGAAATGCACTGTGTAACAATCCCAAAGTCGCATAGACACTTCTTCTTCCAAGGTCCTTTCACAATGCAAACGAAAAGAGAGAACAAATTCTTAAGAAAATAAACTGATTAAAAGAATGAGATGAGGACAAAATGCGCAGAGTTAACAGTGCCAAAGCACATGGATGACTCTTCCAGGTTCCTTTTCCAATGTAGAAGTCTAAAATAAAACATAATGAACGCATGACCAGAATCTGAAGAAAAGAACACGCGAGGGAAAAAGAAAATCAGACCATAAATATCAGAATTTTTCTTTTCTGGGAGGACACACAGAATAAAAGATGGTGGGTTTGGCAACTTTGCCATGATCTGTTCAAACATATTCTCAACCCTGTCAACAGGGCTGGCCCTTCTAGAATGCTGGTCTTCCTCGATCAATGTAATTGGTCTTTCAATATGCTGCAAACATATGTATGTACGAGAGTCCAATAAGACAGAAATTACAGTATAAAGACTTATTTGGTCAAATTATGCATTATATGCACGTAGAAGAGCAATAGAAAAAAAAAATTATGCACCATAGTGCATGGTCTATTAAACCTACAATGCCTTTATTTCTTCCGCAATTGATAAGTTCACGTGATATGTAGCTAGTATCACAACGTGCTGAGAAATTAACCACAATCCAAGAGTCAATGCGAGTGGGATTCAGAAGTGTCTGCAAAAGGAAGGAAATGATCCGATATCAAATACAAAAAACAACCACAGGTCAGCAAAAGTCTTGCATATCTATAATATACACAAATGTATTTTAATATCCAAATTTTCCTTCATTTACATCCCTTTTATGTCTTTTTGACCATGAAACTTGAAGAGTCTAATACTCAAAAGGTACAAACCGCATAAAAAAGTGAGAAGAAAACAAAAAAAAAAAAAAAAACATTTACAACGGAACAATAAAAGCATGTCAATTCAAATAAATATCATGTAAAGAGAAATCAACAAAAAGGCTAGGAAAGAGACCACCAAGAAAAAGCTTGTCTTCAAACTAATACTTCAAAATGAATTCTATGATTATATTTAATTATAATCAGTTTTAAAATTTTAAGATCATAATAATTTTCCTCAAATGCTACACTCCCTATTTTTAGTTTGTTTTTCCTTCTCCATCAAATTCACTTCTTCCTATAACATAATAACCTAATGTTCTAAGTGTGTTAACAAATTGTGAAGTAGTGTCACCTACGAAACTACATATTTGTTAATAAATAATTTATTTTATTGTAAGTATAAATTATACAAGATTTTATACATATACAAGTTTGCATTAGAGAGATAATTTTAATGTGCTAAAATAAAATGAAAATGCTATTGACAAGAAAATAAATAAAAATATCATGTGCAAAAAGACTAATATTCTAATAATAGCACGTTTTGTTCTCTAAAACTTCATATAGTTTCACACTTACCTTGTTATTAAAGTTCCATCGTCCATTACGAGGGATACAATCATCACTTCTACCAACCTTCAACTGAAAATCAAAAGTGCAATCATTTAAGACCAAACATAAGATAGTTGAAATTAGGATGACACTGAAAATCTCTCTTATCCATCAAAGGATAGGCAATTAGTCACCTTTGGAGATTCAAGTACACGACCCTCAACCTGTGTCAGTTGTTTATCAATTTTTAGCCCACACTGAGCTAGCACCGGATCCTCATCATATCGATAACTTTTCAAAGCCTGCAATAAAATCTCCCTAAATCAGTGGCTATTAACAATAAGAGTTATATGAACTCAGATTTTGAAAAAAACTCACGTCGGTGACAATTTTTATTTTTTCCTGAGGCTTCTGCCTTGATTTCTCGACCAAAGATGCTCTTTGCATTGAAGACAAAGCCTTTGTGTAGCGTTGAAGCGAAACAAGTGAGCACAACTAAAAACCCCCAAAACAAGAAAAAAAAATGTTAAAAAGTTTAAAAAATAAAATCATCATGAAAGTACAATAATAACTCTCAAGCACAACGATTGTTCAAACCTCTAAAGGTAAATAATTCGGCCGTTTAGACTTCCCAACATCTAGACATGGCAAATAAGCAGAATAAGTCAATTCAATGCCACAATGTCTGACAAAGTACTCATACACAGTAATATCAATCATCTCTCCATCTGTACTGCCGTTATTCTTCAGTTTCATGGAAAAACTAGGACAAAAGCAAGGATGAAGGTTATAATCTTTTTAGAAAAAAAGGTAGCAAAAAATTTTGTTCTAAATTCTCTCGTGCAACAATGACATACAATTGTTGGTTACACGGCTTTTCACTTAAACCAGTGATTTTAAATTCCATGTTCCGATGCCTTGCATTAACCCTCAAGTTCTTCAACATTCTTTTTGCCTGTACATTAGTAAAAATAAGAATGAAAGAGACGTTAGAGAGAAGAGAAAATTAAGTCCAGCACCAAAATCAAAAACTGAATAATGTATTCGTAAGTTTTGTACCTTCACCCAGTCAATATAACGTGGTTCACGTACATTCTGATTAGCTATTAGGAAGTCGATCACTGATCCAGGTTTCAGGATCATTGTGGTAGAAACATCTGCAAAATGATATAAAGGATTCCATATTCATGATGAATGGTATATAACATACAAAATCTTACATCAATTGTAAGACATGCAAGAAAAAAAATAAATAAAACTGTTACCCATATTCAAGGATAATCCATCCTGTGCCAACCGGAAACTGGAATGGAATCCCCGTACTCCTGTTACCCCTCCTCCAATATCAGTAAAGTTCCTTGAGTCATCGTGAAAGAATGACTGCCTTACTAAAAGACATCCCCTGCAAAATCAACGAGACTGTGTCAAGACATTAGTTAACAAACAGGAAAAAATGAACATATGAGTTAGCTTAGGACACAGTAGAAGGCAATTACCGGTTTGCTGCTTGTTGCCTCAGGATAATGTCGAGCACTCTCAATGCATCCTGAGTGCCGCCATTATCTACCTCTGATCCCTTGAGGGCAGTAAAAATGGATTTCATTGGAATTTTCGTAGCAAAGCTTAGCTCAACCTTAAAAGTCTTTGACTGAAAACTATGCTTTGACCTCTTCCCAGCCCCATTTGGGCTCCCACTGCTCCTAGAGTTCCCAGATTCCCTGTAACAATAGTAACCGTGTCTGTAAGTTATAAATGAAAGAAATATAAGTATTTAGTTAATATGAAATAACACATGGACGTACGGTTTTGCATATGATCCCTCTAGCACCACTGTGAAATCAAACTTGTTTTGCGGCAGGGGGCCGATGGAATAAAGACATTTTTCTCCATCATATGCAAACCTTTTATTAGCGAGTTCAGCAGAGTAAGTTTGATAGAGTTTATCCATGAGTTTCCGTCCAATTTCCTTTCCTTCAACAGGCTTGTTATCTTCATAGCTAATTGTAACCTGAAATCCAAAAGCAGTAATAAGTACAAACATGTAGCCCAACGGACGAGTAGCAGCAACAAATAAAAGGAAGATAATAAGAAAAAACAAAATTAATGCATACACTGTATTGATAGAAAATTAAATCGGGAGCATTGACAGACACTCTAAAGTGGTTAGTGAGCAAAGGAATGCGTCTCCCTTTGCTTCCTACACCACGTCTACTCATTATGGTATATGTAGGAGGCACCGCCTTTTCTGGCTTCATAATAGGAGGTACTGGTGTCCCAGGGGGCAAAGCAACGGCTTCGCCTTCACCTTCGGAATGAGTAATGTCAACCATCCCTGAAACCAAAAGGAAAACCTGGAGCAGTGAACGCAGAGGGATTACTAACTTTAAGAGAACATAATACCTTCACAAAATATAAAAGTTGAGACCATCTTAACAACTTGACAATGCTATAACATCTCAATGTGTATAAAACGAGTCAACAGAAAACATGCTAAAACCAAAAACAAACAAACACAATCTGCTAGCATCGCAAGTCAAACAAACTTTAGGGCATTCCAACTCAATAGAACTAGCCATCGCAGATAATCAGGCTTCATGAGTCAATATATTAGGGGGGAAAAAAAAGGCATAAAACAAACCAAAACATTAAACCAGCAAGGTACATCATGCACATGATCCAACGACTCATAACTCCAGTTGAAAAAACGAGAAGTTAAGCAGCTAAACATCAATAATCAAAGAACGAAAAACAACGTATCTTAACTCTACAAGCCAGAGAGAAACCGAAACCAACAGAGAAAAACGATCGCAGTAATTGCAGTCCTGCAATGCATGAAAGTGAACAAAACATTCTTCACATTCGGAAACAATGCAGCAAAATACACAAAGAACAAACCAATGAAACTCCTCAATTCGATCAGTACGGCTTAATACGAAGAGCAGCGACCAAAGAAAAGCGTGAAAACAAAGTCAAATTAAAAACTCGACAGTGGAGAATGCTAATAGAAAAGACGAAACGAACAAAGATTACAGAATACACACGAAGAAGAAGAAGACGAACCTGTAGAAGCCAAGACTCCGTTTAGGGTTTCGAGAGGACAAAATTGGGGGAGAAAAAAGAGCAGAACGGCTGTTCTTCAGTTGTTTGCCGGATGTATCTTCTGAGGAAGACGAAGCCCGCGAGAGAGTCTGTGTTTATTTTGGAAGGAAAATTTTGGAGCCTTTTTTTAGTTTGTATTGCGAGTGATCGGAGGATGAATACGGGGACTGTCAAAAAGTAACATATTTATCCGTACGCTACGATTTTTATCCGCATCAGCGCCGTAAATCTGAGGGGTAACTAAACGAGTAAACGTGATGCCTTTTCAACGGATGGATTTTGCTGTTCGGGTTTCAAGGTAAAAAGATTGAACGGTGGTGATTTCAGTGTTTCGTAGTCCGGATGTACGATTAGGTTTCTTCTATTCTCATACGCCAAAAGAAACTATAATTGGGTAAATTTTCGTAGGTAGAATTTTCAAATATATTCTATTTTTTAAATCTTAAATTTGGAAAGAAAAAATATTGAATTGATTAAAATCTAAATTTTTATAATTAATCAATTTTTTAGCTAGATTCCATTTAAAATAAGCTTAAAATTCTTTAAATAACATTAATTGCTTCAAAATTTTATCATATTATCGAGAAAGAAAATTCCACTCGGGTCACATCAATTGATCCATGTTCATTCATAAGATTATAATTATTGTAATTAGAGAATGCACGAGACAAGATTCTCATATATGAAAGTTTAAATTAATTTATAATAAAAATAAAGACTTACGATCATAATTTCTTCCGTAGGTCTAATCTCTAATGACTGATTCTCCGCCCCAATTCTCTAAAGAAAGGAATGGGGCGGGAGTAGAGAAGAAAAGCTTCGTCGAGATGGAGATGGAGTTATCACATCCGAATAGAGGTTTTTCATCCACTTTTCTACCCTCGTTTTCCATTTTAGAGAATCGAACGAAATTCCGAGTTTCTCCCCACCCCGTTCCATCCCTAATAACAACATATTAATTTATTTTTTTAATATAAAAAATATAAAATATGAAGATGTGAGACCTCACGTTGGTTAAAGAGTGAACGAAACATTTTTTATAAAATGTGGAAATTTCTCCATAGTAAACACGTTTTAAAACCGTAAGATAACGATGATACGTAACGAGTCAAAGCAGACAATATCTACTCGCACTAGAGGTTCCAAAAGATTTTGATTTGTCGGGTAGGTGCCCAAGATTTGTTGGGCTATTTAAACTCTATGTGGAAGGCCCATTTAGGGCCCAAAAGGCCCAGTTATTATTATTTTTAGTTAAAATATTTTGTTTTTCAGTGGGACGAGCCTACCTAATTAAATACGTATATATTTTAAATTAGATAAATAAATAATTCAACATTTATTATCGGACAGTAATTTGACACTTGGCAGGGAATTGAGAATAGAATGTGAGTGGTGAGTGAACAAATCACGTGCAATGTCACATGCGGATGACTCTACATAACCCAATATTATTCCAATTCAATTTAACTTATTTTGTCCTCTTTTTATTTATCATTTGTGAAAAATAACAAGTATTTCGTATCTGTTGTTTTATTTTCCCCATTTTTATTTTTAAAAATCATTTCAAAATTATATACAATTTTCCCAACATTTTTTTAAATTTTACTTAGGTTTATTAATTAATAAACCTAAGTAAATATAATATTAAACATAATCTTTAAAAATTCAAAATTTAACACCATATTTTTACACTCACAAATAAAATAAAATAATAATAATAATAATAATAAATATAATAAATATGCCGGACTTTTACTCTTAGGCTTCTCCTCAAAGTTTTTAAAATTTGTGTACTAATGAGAGGTTTCCACATCCTTATAAATAATATAATGTTTCGTTATTCTCTAAAACTGATGTGGGACCTCGAATCCACCCCTTTTCGGGATCTAGTGTTCTTGCTAGCACTTGTTTCCCTATCCAATCGATGTGGGATCTCACAATCTACCTCTTCAAGGTCCATCATTCTCGTTGGCGCTCGTTTCTCTCTCCAATCGATGTGGGATCTCTCATTTATATTTATATATAAAAAATGATCAAGACGGAAAATATAATCTTCGTCCCGCTCTCTCCTCCATTTTGAGTTTTGATTCTCTACCTTATTTGGGTAGGTCCCTACGAGCATATATTAATCTATGATGGTTGAACTCAAACAAAAAAAATGTTTATTTAAAATTTGGAAAATAATAAAGCAATAAATTATTACCAAATACAGATTAATGTATTTTAAAAAGAAACATAAAGCATCAAATAAAGAAAAAAAGAACAATAAATTAGAACTTTACCGACCTAAATAATTGAAATAATTTACCCAATCTACCTACTTACATAATTCATGCCCATTGCCCTTTGATTCAATGTCTTTTAAGCAGAAAAAGAAGCTGTGAGGGGCATAAAATATTAGTGCTGCCCACTCAAAAGCCTGGGTTTTGATCCTTAGTGACGTGTCAAATTCCAATAGGATGTCACCTTCCTAACCAGCTATCTAGCTGTCAGCTTACTGATGGACACGTGGCCCCATCGCAACAGTCGGAAAAATTAAAGGTCATATTTGACCAAACCAGTTAAATTATTTTATTCTTCATTTTTTCACTAAGAAAATCTCTCTTTATTTATTATTGTGCTTAGCTGGCAGATTAATTCATAAAATATTATTTTTTTTTTTATTACAAAAAACTTTTAAAATTTATATAAAAAAATACATTTAATATGTTTTTAAACGTTGTATTTATAAGAACTTGAGATCTCATGTCGGTCGGAGAAAATATTGAAACATTTCTTATAAGTGTGTGAGAACTTTTTGCTAGTAGATGCGTTTTAAAACCGTAAGATCAACAACAATGAATAACGGGTAAAAGCGTATAATATTTTACAGTGATGAACTTGACTATTACAAATAGTACCGAGAAAGACAGACACCTAACAGTGTGCCAGCAATAACACTCTTCCATAGAGGGTAAATTTGTAATTTAACTTTTTAATTTTGAAATAATGTATATAGTTTAATTAATTACTATTTATCATTTAAGTTAATCTTTTTTCCCTCCTACCACTCTATCACTACGAGATTAAAAAAAGAAATATTTAAGAATATTCCAAAATTATTCCCAATATTTATTAGAAAAGAAGTATTGACAAAAGGGGAAATAAAATTAAAACTATGATAAAATTATACAACTAATCTCATCATTAAAGGCAAATCATGATACCAAACCCCACAATAAATAATTAAATTTATACACATTAGTTTGTAAAGAAAGAATTTTAATTGTAATTAAGCAATCAAGTTGGTATCAATTTTTCATAATTAAAATAATTCATGCTACAAAATACACAATTAAATATTTTGTTTTATATGTCTAAATAGAAATTGATTGTTCATATAAATTGCATTAAAATATAAATTAAGAATGAAAGTAATTAGTAATTTGTGTTAATCGACGTATATACATTTAATAGCCATCCAGTCTCATTCAACATAATTATTGAACTTATAATATTAATTTCTCTTCAATTATTATTAATTATTATAAATTATTACAAATTATTGGGTAGCTTCATATTTATATTTTTACGTTTAATCTTATGATCATAAAAGTTACGGTGGAGTGTTTTTTTTATTTTAATAATTGTTAAACTATTTTTACCCATAGCAACCATAGAGATAATTTGTAAGATTTACACGGATGAAATAAATTCAACTAACCTAGACATTTAAAAATTTGGAAATAAGAAGAATCTCGAGGGTATAAGAATGAACTGATACCACATTGAAATGAGGGCGATCCTCAGAATAGAAGTACCGAAAAAAATTGAAAATTATTATGTATAATAATTTATTATATATAAATTAATTTATATATAATAAATTAGTTAAAAAATTTAAAATAAAAATGTTTGAAAAAAATTGAATAAATAAAAACAAAATAATTAACAATGGTTAAAAGTGCGCATTAAGGTGGGAAAAAGGAACGATGGAGGGCACTACGGTAATTTCCGGAATTACTTCGTGGAGCTCTTATCCAGAAAATAATAATAATAAATCAAAGCAAGAAAACGGGCTTCAAGCGAATCTGGCAGAGCAGATTAAAAGAAGAAGAAAGAGGAATCGGAAAGCCGTTAGAGGAAATTATAAAAAAAAATCCTCTCCCAGAAATGGAGCTCCGGCACCGGCGGTAACATTTCTTCCATAGGAGGTGGTAGCTTAAACAGTCAAGAACCGGCAAAACTCCCTTGCATTTTTGTCTATCATCTCCGGAAACCACAACATCCTTTTGATTTGATTTCTTTTCACTGAACGCTTAATCGTCTTCTTCATCCATGAGGCGAGGCAGAGCCACAGATCCATTGGCGGTGGGGCAAACAGTTCATGAACCAGTTAAGGAAGTCCGATTCAGAGGTGTTCGGAAGCGTCCATGGGGCCGATACGCCGCCGAGATTAGAGATCCCTGGAAGAAGACACGCGTTTGGCTCGGCACCTTCGATACGGCGGAGGATGCTGCTAGAGCTTACGACGCCGCTGCTTTCTCTCTCCGTGGGCCGAAGGCGAAAACGAACTTTCCGTTGCATCCTTCGGCGATCTCTGTTCATCAGCAAATTCATTTCTCGCAGGAGCCTCATGATTCCCGCGGATTCTGCAAGATTAGCAACTCTCCTGTCAAAAGACCTACATCGAGTAGCCTGAGTTCCACCGTGGAGTCTTTTAGCGGACCGCGGGTTTCGATTCCGGCTACATCGGTTCCGAAGCTCCGCCGGAAGTCCCTGCCTCCAGTCTCGCCCGACGATTGCCACAGCGACTGCGATTCGTCGTCTTCCGTTGTTGAGGACAGTGAGGAATATGCTCAGACGCCGTCAATTCACAAGGTGTTGCCGTTCGATCTGAATCTACCTCCTCCACTGCAGTCACTGCAGGACATCGATATATCCGGTGATGATCTTCAAGTTACTACTCTATGTTTCTGATAATGGTCTGCTTTTCAATCACAAATAGCAAACGGTTCATTCTTCTCCCACGCCTCTTCCATTATCTATCTAATTTTCTTAATCGATTGAGCAGAACCTTAGTCGTAACTTTATATCAACATGCTTGTTGAATGAGAAAATTTGCTTCTCAACTCCTTAATTTCTCAGTTCATGGCGTATTCTAGCTTAGCATCTGGATTTTAGCAACACAAATGCTCTGAATCTTTGTTTCCGCCTCTGTGTTGAAGGAAACGAAAACTCATGGATTCTGCCAGGGTTTTACATTTTGAACTGATTATCTCGTTAATCATATGAAATATCTGTTCATTTGATTAGAACACAACATCGAAATCTCTTAAATCTCTTCGATCTCGTTCAACATGTTCAATCATCTCATAGGAATCATCAGCGTCATTAAACCTTCACTGCATTAGCATTAGAGATTGAGCACTTTGAAATTAGGAGGTTTCAATTTCAAATTCATTTCTATTTGGGGATTCTTCAGAATTAAGTCTCTGTTGAACATCCCCCATTGGATTCTCTTGTTCTATGACGTTTCTATAGTTCCTTTCATCTCTTTCTCGATTCTCTCTCTCAACCGCTTTTCCTCCATGGGATTATTGCTTCTGGTACACATAATTATGGTAGTCGTAGTCAACTTTTATCACTTTTGCACATGTTAGAGACATTAATACATCATCATTTCATGTTCAAACTTTGATATAAATCAAATGTCTTATAAGCATGCTACCACATCGATGGGACTGGATTCAAATGCTCATATAATGTTAGATTTCTTCCCATGTATATTTAAATTAAACTCTACCTCAAATAATACAGTAGTGTACGAAGTGAGGGCTAAGGCCGCCCAAAAAGGAGGAGAATATGCTTCTACTTTAGTTATCATCTTTTTGTTTGCCTTTTGAATTAGGGTTGTAACTTATTCCAAGTTGACTATTTTTTGAGCATTCCGATTAGGAGGAGGTCGGAATGCGACCTATTAGACACGTTCAACCTATAACAGGCATGTTATTGAAAGAAATTGGCATCGAGTTAACTACTTCCCGACCCTTCTCTCCTAAAGTCGGTTGTGTTCGTTAAATGAACAAATAAAAGTCACACATGAATGTCTAAGTCATATAACTAAATATTAGATAAAACATATAGTACAGAGCTTATACTAGTTGATACATAGCATTAAGGTAGAAGGGAAAATCCATACTATTTACTAAGGGGGTGATTATTATATTGTCGGTAATGTTGAGCCTGAAATATTTTAGAACGAAAACTTATTTTGACAATACTATTTTTCTAATAACTTTAAAAAGCGTCCAAAATTTTAGGTATCAAAGGAACTTCGAAAGTACGTTCTTGACCATATAAGCTGCGACAATCTGGTTAGTTTTTTGGGTCGGATGAAACGAGTCCCAAAAGATGTACTTGTTTGCATTTGTGCAGGTGAACATATTGTTTCGATTGCAAGCATAGCCCATCTCAAACATCCCCGTTGCACAACAAGCGGTTGATGTCACATCAAACCCTGTACAAAAATGGAAAGACAAAATAGTAAATTTATTCAAATCATAGAGACTAATGGTTTTTTGAACTATAATATATCGGTTTAGTTTAAGTTTCTTACCGTAAAGAGAGGGCTTTTTGATCATGTACATCAGAACGTTATATGGATTCGAAAACACCAACTCGAGCTCGGGAAGCTCCTTGTTGAGTTTCACTGTCAAAGCGTTGAGTTTGTTGTTGAATTCCACAGCCACATTGTTGTAGCTCTCCACACAATCATCCTTGCCACGGAAAACATTTCTCGTTCTTTCCAACGGCAAGCACCCCATCGGCGGCAGCCCGCCAAGGGAGATTTTCCGAGCGCCGAGACCGTGAAGCTTCTCGATAAACCCGCCAGCGATCCCGATAAGAAAGTCCTGGTACTGCTGGATGTTGTACTGGGAAGAACGCCCTGGCATTGTGTAGTAATTCTCTAGAAAGTCATTGGTTCCTAAGCTCATCAAATACAAAGCTTCGTTTATTGTTTGGTTTGCTGTGGCTGAGCCTTGATATGCTCTCAGCTTCGTTTGATACTCTTTGTAGTATTCAAGCTGCTTCCATAATGATATCACTGACTGCAACATCACAAAATGGTTTCACATCAAAACAAGTATAGTGACCAAAATAAACGTTCGAGTCCAAAATTACCAAAACGTCAGAAGTGGCATTATCGTAGCCAGTTCCAGCCGAAGCAAAAGTGACCCGAGTAGCGAAATCCGAGATGTTATAAGCCGGATCCAAGTAAGCAGGCACAATGGGTTTGAGTCCAAAAGCCTCGGAAATGAAGTCGGTCGGAATTCTCCCATTCGAGAATCTCCCGGTTGCCTTCCCGCCAGCGAAATCCCGACCATAAGGGAAGAAATTGCTTCTGGCAATAGTGGGAATGAAGTTGTTATTTCCAGCGTCAACCGAGGAGTCACCGAACACGATAATTGACGAAATCCTAGCTTCGGCTATCGTGTTCGGGGACGAAAGGAAGGAGGGAAGGCATAAGACGAAGACGAGGTAAGCCATAATTTGGTTGTATGATGTTGTTGAGAATAGACATGAGAAAGAAGAAATAAATATAGGTGTTGAGAGAAGTTGTTGGGAGAGTATTAAATGTGGTAACAAATATTAAATGGAATCATAGGCCACAAGGTTGTAAGCTCATTGCCCACAAATTCTAAGCTTTTGAGTGCACACTGGGAGGTTGAAGAAAGAGTCAGTTTCAGTGATTTCCTCCCCAACCACCTTATGCAACACGTCGTAATGAACAAATGAAGAAATCTGAAAGGCTTCATTTATGAATCTGGTTGGAACCGCCCATGATAACGACAATATTATGGGTGTCGGATATGAACAGAAAATGAGGTGGAGATCGGCTTCCGTGATCGCCCTCTTTTTACAATACACGAGCTGGGTCATGCTGAGTCGCACTCTTAATGGTAGCGGACTTGTCATTATGCGGCACTCACTTTTCAACGACAAGTGAGCTAAGCCAATTCGTTCTTGCGTCGCCTACGGCTAAGCCACGTATGCTCGAGCCTCTAGCCTCGGTTTAAGAAAACGAGGGCAGAGTGAGATTTTCGAAAGAGAGATTTTTTAAAGAGACGTTATATAACCACGGCTCAAGTATGTAACATTGGGTAGGGAGAAGTTGACAACTAGTCATATCTCCCTAAGGCATTTCATGGCCTAGGCCTAGACATGATTTTTCCGAAACCTCATACTCACTACTCACTAGAAATACAAAAGTAAAACACTAGAACATGAAAAGACATAAAGGGTTTGGCTTGTCATGGGCATGCGGCAACGGGCAACACGTCTTGGACGAGCATGACCGTGACACTGAGCTTGATAGATAAGATACCAATTGTCCCTTCAAAAATTGATTGTTCGATCTTTTATCCTTGCAATCTCGAAAACAATATATTAATCTCTACATTGTAGCGAAAGTATCAATTTAGTTGTTTAACGTTAACTCGTAACAATTTAGTTCTTGCATTTTTTTAATTTTGTAATAAATTAGTTTCTCAACGTTAATATGAATAACTTATTCTTCTATTTTAAAATGTGTAAATAGATGAATCGATGAGAAAAAAAAATTGAAAACTAAAGTTTAGAACTCAAGTTTAGTGCCTCCACACATATTTATTGAACCCAGATTTCAAAACTTCAAGGGATTCAGTACCGTAAAAGCAGGCTCCAAAAGTCCTTTGTAACAATCTAAGTTTACTGTGAGTAGATATTGTCTCATTTTATCCATTTAATGTCAGCCTCACGATTTTAAAACGTGTTTATTAGAGATAGGTTTTTACACTCTTATATAACGAATGTAGATCTCACAGTCCACTACCCTTGGACCCAACGTCCTTGCTGACATATTGCCCAATATCTAGTTATGATATCGTTTGTAACAGCCTAAGCCTACCACTAACGGATATTGTCTATTACCTATTACTGTCAGCCTCGTAATTTTAAAACACTCATGTTTGAAAAAAAAGTTCTCTATAAAGAATACATTCATATCTCACCACCCAAACATAAATGATGGGCTTTCCTAGTCGATGTTTAGAAACCAAGGGAGGATTGGGCCTGGCCCTAGGGTGTGTCCCCAACTTTGAAGGGCAGGGTGCCTTTGCATAGGGATGGCTTCCCCCACACAAGGGCAGCTATTATTCTTGACCTACCATTTACGGCCATTTAATTTAGTCAACTCACTTTCCTCCCTCATATGCTTTCACAGCTAACACTCCAAAATAATGCATCTATAAATGTAAAAACACATACAGTTACGTGTTAGATTCAATCGCGAAATACTCGGGATGAGTAGATGCTAGTTTACGTGTAGGAAGGTTATTAGGTCAAATAAAAGCATGTTCGAAAATTTATGGATGAAATCGTCCGTATCTTTCTTTCTTACCCTCAACTTCAATATCACAATGATTCAATTAAATTCGTCGACAAGATTCACCAACTTGTGGTGACCACTTTACAACTACTCGAGATAAAAAAGAAATAGGTAAATGCACTTTATAGCCTCGTACATAAATATCGTAGATTCATAATTAAAAAAAACAACGATAAATTAATCATGAATAATGTTAGATATTCTGGATGAGAATTAAAAATGATAAAAAAAACAACAACATATAGTATGCTCAATCGAAGTATTGCAATGTCGTGTTAAGTCAACGAAACGTGGGAAGAAGAGTTTGGAGCAAATCGTTGACTATAATCTGGTTGGTCTTCTCTGTGGGATGAAAGGCATCCCAAAATACATATTTGGTTGCATCACTGCAAGTCAATGAGTTTTCTTGGCTGCACAAATAGCTCATCTCAAATGTCCCTGTTCCACAGCATGCCTTTCCAGCCACCTCAAACCCTAAACCATTTTAAAAAAAGAGACTTAAAAGAGAGAATTTCGGACGAAAAATTTCTACCTATTAGACAGGAAGAACGTATATCAAAATTTCAAGACACGTTCTAGTTATCTAATCTTAATTGACAATAAACAGTGAACGAGCTACTAATCTAAACATGGATCATTTCGAGACTCGAATACACCATTTGATAGATGTTCCATAAAAGTGGAAAGAGAGAGATGGGAACAATATTTGGTTTAGGGTTGGTAGAGTGTTAAAGATAGTGTTGCAAATGGCACAAGAAGAGGAGATGGGTCACTAAATTTGGCTGCCTGCTCTGTTGAACATATTAATGGCTATCACCTAAGTTTTGATGACAAAGGCGTTGCTCTGCCGTGTGGTTTGTTCCATAAATGGTCGTTTCTCCTACCAAACTAACTTTACATACTATCCTTCTCATGGATTTCTAGGGTTGGTGCAATATTAGAGAACTTAGTTTGTCTACACTTTCAAGTGATATATATATATATATACCTATAGATATACATATATAGTATACGAGACACGTCACTGCGTCGTTTTATTTGAAGCAATCTTTTGTGGGGTAACTCTAAACCCTGAAAACTATATCGATGATCTATAATTAACCAGCTTTTACTCTCAAAGCAACGCGTCCAAGTCATAGAAGAAGTCAAATCTATATCAAAATTTTGGTCAGAATTTTAATTACAGGATGTTACGACCACAACTACTATAGAAATTTTCAACCCAATGAATTTTTAGTTAACAAAAAGATGACTGTGTTAAGGATTGTTGGAAGGGAGTCCCACGTTGACTAGGGGATGTTAGGAGAACTTAGGCTCAAAGTGGACAATATCATAATAGTGTGAAGAGTCCTAACTTCTAACCGACTTTGACGTCAAGATTTAATAAATAATGTATATAAGTCAATATGAGCATAACTCAACCGCGAAGGCATTAGTAATGGTTAGAATCATGCCCTATCTTTATTGAACTAAAAACAAGACAAAAAAAAGGCTCGAGAAACATAAAATTTGGCGATAATGTAAATAAAAATCACAAATAAAGGTAGGATCTTTGTTACCATATAAGTAAGGTTTGGTGATGATTTGATAAAAAATGGCATAAGGATTTGAGAAGAGCATTGTAAGACCAGGGAGCTGCCTATTCAAAGCCCAAACAAATCCCTCCAACTTGGCGTTGAATTCCAAAGCCACGAGGTTGAATTTCTCAACGCACTCGAAATTACTCATAACATTTGTTGCTCTTTCAAGTGGCAAACACCCCATTGGAGGCAGCCCTGAAATTGATATTTTTCTAACTCCAAGGCTGTAAATTTCTCCGATGAACTTTCCGGCGAGTTGCAAAAGGAAATCCTCATACTGTTGAACGCTAAATTGGAGTCTCCGGCGAGGAATTGTGTAGTAATTTTCTAAGAAGTCGTTTGTTCCTAAACTTACCAAATATAATGCTTCTTTTATCACTTCATTTGCCTTCTCATTCCCAAGATAGCCTCTTAATTTGGCTTGATACTCCTTGTATAACTCCACTTCTCTCCACAATGGTATCACGTTCTGTAGCGTTTAAAAAACGACTATATGTCAAATGGGTTCTCATATTTCGTCCAAAGATCGAAACTTTTTGTCTTAAAAAGCTAAAACGAGAAAAGAAATGAAATTGTTTAGAACTTACTAAGACATCGGAGGTGGCATTATCGAAGCCAGTTCCGGCGGAGGCGAAGCAGACACCGGTGGCGAAATCGGCGATAGTAAAAGCAGGATCCAAGTAAGCGGGAATGGTTGGTTTCAAACCAAAAGCTTCAGAAATGAAATCCGGCGGAACACGGCCGTTGGAGAATCTTCCGGTGGGTTGTCCGCCGTAGAAGTCACGTCCATAAGGCTTGAAATTACTTTTCAACAGTGTCTTAATGGCATTGTTATTGCCGGAATCCACAGAGGAGTCTCCAAAGACAATAATGGCGGGGACCTTGGCTTCAATTTTGGAACCCCATGTGAAGAAAATAATGGAAAAGATAATAGAGACGAAACCCATTATTGAAGATACAAAAAAAAGATGGTTTTTTTTTGGGGAAAGAAAATGGAAGAAGGAAATGAAGAACACTGAAATATAAATTGGAGTGTTAAATTTGGTTATAAATTGTGGAGAGAGAGAGGTGTAGTTTGGTGGGAATTTAATGATTTTGATGGCGGTTGGTCCAACAAATCTACATGCAACACCAAGCCAACATTATATTATATGCTTTTCACAGGTAATTTAGCCATGTCCTCGGGTTTTTCCACTTATAGCCGCCGCCGACGCCAAGTTTTGGCCTGTAATTAAGCCTTCTGGTGGGGTTTTTTCAGTTATGGCCGCCGCCCGCGACGGCCAAGGAGGCCGGAGTTATAGCACTTTTAAGAATCTTATTATGTTTTAGTAGGCTTTGTAACTAATTATTCCGACATTAATCTTAAACGGGCGGTTTGGTTTAAAGGTTTCATAGATTTTTAAGAATCTTATAATGTTTAGTAATAATTTACCTCAAAATTTGAGGATCAAATTATATTTTTGTTTACTTTCAACCATTTTATATATTATAAAACTTTAAATTTACATTAATTAATTTCATTATATTATATATTTGTTGCATCAACGAGAACGAGAACTCTAACCCATATTTTACCATTTCTTCGGAATTGTCCGCTCATAGCACGATGGAATTGTCCGATTATAGCCCTACGCACTACTTCAATGACTCGATATGAAAGACGACCAGCTCTACAACTTTGA
This sequence comes from Cucurbita pepo subsp. pepo, assembly GCF_057944985.1. Lineage (NCBI taxonomy): Eukaryota > Viridiplantae > Streptophyta > Magnoliopsida > Cucurbitales > Cucurbitaceae > Cucurbita > Cucurbita pepo. Next base: position 213,938 of record NC_141801.1, on the reverse strand, counting down.
GTGCCATATCTTCCAAAACCAAGTTGTGTATCGTCCTGTTTGCAACCCCTACTACATTTGCCATTACGAGATTTAGTATATTTCGTACATTTCGGATATAACAACGTTCCTTTTTTTGTCAAACATATCTAATTATTTAAAACCCCTACTATATATTCTAGTTTGGGGAATTTGTCTGTTCAGCTCCACTACTTATAAGCTCCCATGACAAGACTGTTGCTGGAGTCGGAGAACACCGTAAATGCTAGTGTCATACAAGTCTCCCGATTAAACCAGAGATATGTCCCATTGAACTAAGGTTGTTGCTCGAGGTTGACTCAAGTCAACAAATGAAGTAAAACTCTGTTATGAAGCCTTGAGATCAGGTCTTGGCTCCAAAAAAAAAAAGGGCCCTTTATGCGCAACGGAAAAACAAAATTAACCCATTAATAGAAAATTAAAGAATAAATAATAAAAAAGAAAAGGGTTTATAAATCTCCAACGTTATTTCATTTCCCATTTGAAACCAAAGAGATTAAATAAAATAGGTAATCAAATGGGCATGCCAATTTCGAAAGGGCTCTCATTTCTGGGCCTTGTCGCCATCTTCATTTGCTTACTATTCATCGAAGTCGCCGACGCCCATTCCGGCCACTCCGGCACCCACGCTGTCGAGAAGCCCTGCCCCGGCGGAGGGGACCACTGTCATCACAGCGGCCGCATGGCCGCACAAACCGTAGACGAGGATGACGATTTTGATGACACGTATAAAGTTCCGGTGAAAGGTAGGATGGCAATGTCCATGTCGGAATCCACCGAGGATGCTGAAGAACGGGCGGTGGAAATGGAAATGGAGACAACTTCTCCAGAGGAACCGGCGAACCAAAAAGTGGTCGTCTTGGGGCATTGACTTTATTATTTCCATTAAAAAAAAAAAGAAAGAAGAACAAGGAGAGGATTATTTCTTCATCCCCTTTGATAAATCAGCTTCCTTTTTAAGTGATTTAACATGATAATTATGGTTTGCTAATTTGGGTTGTTTTTTTTTTGGTTTTATGTGGCATAAAGATTGCATCTTTATGACCATATTGTTTGGGGTTGTGGCTAATTAGATGATATCTATGGTGTATCAATCTTTAAAGTTTGGTTTTTTTTTTTTTTAAATAGAGTAATCAATTATTGGTGGGTGTATGATTGATTTATGTTCGATCCCGAGCAATTCAATAAAGTTTGATTTGATATGATATGTCTCTTCATGATAGAAACCAATTATATATTAGTCCATACGAAAGAATTCTGATACCTTTTCTTCGATAAAGGAAAGGTTATTCAATCTATTTTTGTATATATAATAACTTGGGCACCTGCACCTGATGCCTATCACGAGAAGATGACCTGCAGTTGTTCAAATTCCTCAAGTTCTCGAATGGGAAAAAAGGCCTTCTTATTTTATTCGAAGGGTCTAAATTAGCTCTCCCTCAAGTTCTCGAATGGGAAAAAGGTGGTTTGAATATGGGGTGAAGGGTCTGAATTAGCCCTTCCTCAAGTTTTCGAATGGGAAAAAAGGTAGTTTGAATATGGGGCATGTTCTTATTTTATTTGAGGGGTCTGAATTAGCCCTCCCCGAGCCTTTCTCTCGAGATTAAGGACACTCATCAAGAACTTGATTCTGCCATTGCACTTAGAACCATGGAAAAGGTAAGAGAAAGAGGAAAAAGTGCATAGTTTAGATAAGGAGGCGTGCAAAGGGTTTGGAGAAAAAGGGGAGATATGAACAAAGGCTGCATTCCTTCCTCTCCACAAACACTAAATGGAAGCAAATTACTTGATCTGCTGCTGCCTGCACAAATGGAAGCCAAGAGGGAGACTATACTGAACATTCTCAGAAACCAAAACACAGAACAGAACAGAGCTGAACTGAACTTGAAGCTATACACAAAGGAAGGCCTTTCTGATAAAGCAATTCTAACATCAGTTTCAGCTCTTTCTGAGTGGAACAGAGTCACTGAAACATGCCCCATCATAGCAAAGAGACAACCACAAAACAATCAACTAAAAGGGTTAAGAGCGAGAAAGTAAATGGTGATATGATATGATATGATATTTATGAGATTGTATAACATTAGTGATGAGTCAAGTTTGAACAATATTTGACTGGACTTGATGAGGTACACACCCCTAAAGAGTAATGTAAAGAAAAAAAAAAAACCACACCCATTAATCATACAAACTAAAGTTTCCCACCTCTCACCCCTCAAATTCAGTAAGACTCATCACATCTGACAAACCCTTTTTTTTTTGTTTCTTTTGCAAAAAACTACTAAGATGGCGACTAGTGAGTTTTAAGCACTGTCCATTTGGATGTTGCTGCTGGTTGAGTTTCTTGGATTTGCGCCGAAGGGGCTTGCGGAGAAACTAGTTTGAGTCTGGCCAGCGCCGAACGTGAACTCGTGAGAAGGTAAGTCTATGTTGGGGGCGGAGAAGATAGATGTTGCACCAATGGTGTTGAATGGAGTTGTGGGAACTGGGTCGCAGGTCTTTGGGAAGCCGAAGCTAAAAGAAGGCAGACCAACAGGAGGGAAGATTGGTAAGGTTGGGAGGGCGTTTTCGGTTGATCCAAAAACCTTCTGCTCATACTCTTGCAGCTGCTGATAGATAGCTATTTTCACAGACCAAAATGTAGGTCAGAGTACATTATTTGAAGATGAAAACATCCCCTTAATCAACTAGAAGACGTTAAAATGTAATAAGAAAAAGGCATCATCGAGTAGATTGTAGCGATTGAACAAAGTTGAATGAAATGGAAAATAATAAGAACAAACAAGTTATTTGACCAAAATATGGACACAGCAAAGCAGATGCAGTGCAGGCCTCTGTTTCCAGTCCATTTGGTAAAAGAAATATAACAAATGTGAACTTCATGGTAAGTAGTAGGGGTAAAGGCATGTCTTATGGCAGCTCGTGATCCACGAAAAGCACATTTGACTTAGTTATTCAGAGATTAAGGGAGAATTATACGACTAAGCAAAGCGATATTTTCTAGAAAAGAACACGAGGAACTTCAGGATAATGTGTGAAATACATACGCTCAGTTAAGTCAACGGATGGCCTCCGCTCTTTCACCCACTGGTAACTCTGAGCAAGTCTCCATCCTTTGCATTTCATCAAGAACGCGATTACAATAGCTGGAGACCTATGATCAATAAGTTTAATCTATTAGCAAGGATATTATTCATTCGTTGGTCCCATGTCGACCGGGTACATATATAGTTGCAGAGTTCCAGTTTTATCAACGAATAGGGGAGAGAACCTGTTTTTTCCCGACATGCAGTGCACCAAAACACGAGCCTTGTCTCGTTCACATTGATCTGAAAATCATAAGCAACACCGGGCATGTTACACTTCTCTCAGTGAATGACAGAAAGCTAGTCATGGTCTTAACCGAAAGCCATTCATTCAGCAGATGAGTAATCTTATTTAGCATTAAAGTAATAACAGTGCATCGATCTTTTTATACGAAAGTCGACATTTAAAAATGAAAAACATAGCCAGACATGGACTAACCTAACAAATGAATTAGCAGATACAGTTCATTTCGGAGAAGATAAAGAAAAGGCACCTAGAAATTCAACAGCGTCATCAAATGGTAACGTCTTGTCGTATTGGAGGCAGTGATAAGTGAAGGAGTTCTTGTAGAGATTTTGACAAGCAGGCACAGTCTGCAAACATAGGGCGGAGAAAACCAATTGTTCAGCACCTAATCCATTTCAATGGCAAGTGATAGCAACATACAATACTCTGCATAAGTAACAACTGCGAAATATTCTACGATGAAACTGCATTTTAGTACGATCACTAGCACGGTCAAACTCATTTATATCCATATCCATAGGATCTTAGGGCTGATAACGTGACATCGTTAGTTATCGAAAATGCATAATTGATTAGCATAATAACTCAACCCCTCCATTTGAGGCCTCTTAAAGGCGAGCAATCCTACATTTCAACACATTGGCATGCATATAAAAGCTTCTTCATCAGCATCGCGCAGGCGAACTTTAGTCGAAATAAAATTATGCCTACCGAAGAATTAGGAACTGTTCCATCACAACAGAATCAACATCATGAACAAAATAACCTACACCATGATGCTGTAAAAGAGAAGAAAAAAACGAACCACAACTCCACTTTGCAGACAAAATCTTTAACTTCAAAGGTCAACTGCGCCATTATGATCCAATTAGGCAACAATAACAAGTAACTTAATCGATGATTTTCGCCCCCAAACTCTTAAACCAGGCAGAGTTTTGTAGATAAAATGCATACCCGTAGTGGAAATAGGACAGATATTAATTAAACATTCAGATTAAGGAACAATCAAAAGCATTTATATCCATCAGCTGAAGCAACAGTAGCAACCTAAAGTGAAAATCAAAATTGAAAGTACTCGATTCAGAAGGGGGAATAAAATCTGAAGACACAGAGAAGGAAGAAATTGAACATACGTTAAGAACGCGAGAAATTCCTTGAGTCTTCAAAAGTTCAGACCGTGAAGCGTTGTCATAACTTCCCAAATAGAGAAACTCTGGCAAGATCTCTGAAGGAAACGCACTAACTTGCAGCGAAGTTTTCTCGGATGTAGCGGGAACACGATGACCACATATCCCACAAACTTCCCCTTCTTCGTATTTGTGATAGTGGCCACAAACTCCACAAGGGTTCTCTCTTTCCCTCTTCCTCATAGCCAAAAACCGCGATTCAGCTCTGACCCAGATGAGAAAACCTTCTAAATCACCAAAAAAAACGAAACAAAACAAAAGAAAGAAACACAGGCGATGAAACAGAAACCCCCCAAATTAGAACGCAATCAGAATCGGAGTAAACAAAAAGGGAATTATTAAGCCAGAAACTACCAATTCCCACCTAGATAAAAACAAAATAAAGCGCTTCAACGATGGAAAAAGAAAAGCGCTGCCGCAGGGAGCAGAGAGAGGGAGAGAGAGAGAGAGGCGCCGATGCAGAAGGGCGTTACCACGAAGCTTCTTTGATTAGATTGCGTGAGGAGGAGTTTTTGAATTTGGCTGTGGTGCCTGTGCTCTCTGGTGCCTGACAACGAAAAGCCAAAGGGGATCAACAGCTAGTATATATGAATCGCCAGATACAGACGCATGACATCACAAATCGCAGGGTTTCTCCAAGATTCCCCAGATGGGTTGGGTTGGACATGTGATGAGTCCATAAAAACATTTTTTTTCCCCTTTTCACTGCCCGTAAGATCCATAACCTTAATAAACATTATTATTTCAAGGATTCAATTGATTTCACCACCCCCTCATGCTGATCTCATACATAATACTCATTTATCAAAGCTTGGATTTGCGTAATTAGCAACAAAAATATCATCCTTTTCTTATCCAAACTTTCGTTACTAGTAATGAGTTACCAATCATATTTCTCCACGTCAATGGGTCCCCCCCGTATCCAGTGCAGTCACTCTTTTCTCAAACGTAATTTCTACGCCTTCATTGATGGTTCTTTCTTGGCTTCGGTGTTCATTTTTGACAAATTTTTTGGGAGCTTTTCTAGTTTAATCCAAAACGTATAATCGAGTGCTTTCTTTTTAGTTCTTAAGAAACACTCCTCGAATAGTTTTTACGGTCTTTTTTCACAACGAAAAGGAGTGGTTGGGGTTAAGGAAGCCTTTACTTTACGTCAATCAAACTCCAAATGAAGCCAAGATATTATCGGCCTCTGAGTTTTCATGTGCTCTGGACGTACATTATAAGCCAGAAATTGTAGTGTTGTAGAAGACGAGAAATGTTATGGTATTGATCGAAATGATAGGGTGTTGTAAGAACAAAGAAAGTACATCACTCATCACTCATTCTCTGTTTGGATCTATTGTGTGGTTGAAATGAATTTGGGACTATTTTGTCACAGTGATGTCTCCTATCACTTTTATGATATGTTGCAGTGTATTGGTACTGTCCTCAACTGGAATGATGTAAGCTATAGGCTAAGCCTTCACACCACAGAGCCTAAAAAGCTGGGAATTTCCCTCCGTTTCCTGCAAGATAAACCCATGTTGAGTACAACAACAAGCATAAACGAAGGTGTTGTCCAAAGGTTCATGAACGAACGATGGTTCCTTCCGGTCAATCCAGGAACTAAAGGAGGACCCGACAATGGAGAAAGATATCTTAATTTAGATGGGGGTAGAGAGTGGGACTGCGTGTACTTTGTTGTCTTGGAGGTGCATTAATATGCATGTGCTGTGGTTTGGAGGTGCTTTAAGGCAATGGAGAGAATAAAGGAAGAGAGGTCCTGGCTAACTACATCAATTCTAATGCAGATTCTTCATTCTTTCTCATTTCTAACTTGATGATTGTAGTTTTTGTTTCAGACCTTAAAATTGTCCTCTCTTCTCTTCCACATCCACTTGGTCCCATCTTTAGTTTTCATCTGGGACTCGGTAATGTAATTCATTCAGATATAGTAGTGGTTCAACTAGAGAGAAAACCCTGCTCCAGGGGGACTACCAAGTGTGTAAGTGGGTCATTCCGGTTCGGTTTATGGCTAAGATCGACCTATTGTTTAAGAAAAACCGACACTAAGACCACTGCTGCAAGACAAAAACTGATCATAACCAACGACTAAAACCGAACTGACTGAAATGGAGAAAGTCTATTGATATCCAATCAATCAATCAATCAAATAAAAATTTGGACCTTACATTATACAAAACCAAACTAACCAACATGTATAGCTTAAACTGCACCTCTATTGATTGAGTTATAGCTTCAAACATGTGTCAGAATGCCTATTAATAAGGCAAAATATAGTTTTTGCTAAGGGGATAAGGCTAAAGAAAACAAGAATCAATTTACAGAGAAATAATTACCTATGTTCCAGTTTCTCTGCTTTGATGCTAAATATAATTACACTTTGTTCCCAAGAATCCCATAGCCTACATTAATACACTGACTTGAAACCTTCAGTGAGAGGAACGACTTTTGCCGTCACCTTGGACTGCAACTTTGATACCGCTTTCCGGATGTCCTGCAATTCAAAAAGCATTTATTCGTCTGTAATTGCTGACATATGAGCTGTTACTTTTAGGACGCAGGTCAAAGATTAAAAGCAATTTTGGATTAGCTATTAATGATCTTTAAAGGCAGATGAGCAGGTTTCAACTATGACTTCTTCAGAGCTGAAGTGGAAACTGATTATGCAGCTAATCAAAGAAATAAGCATATAAGGTCGACGTGGGCGTGCCTAACAGAGAGTGCATACAAGAAATCAGGCACGAAGCCCAAAGTTGTGATGTGAACCAATGCATGTTAGATGATCTGACTCATAACAGAGGGTGTTGCTCTATTATTGAGGAGGAGCTCTTGAGTCTTGAACCCTCCTTTTCGCATTAAAGGAAGAATTTTGTGACATGCTTGTTTCGTCATTCTGTGAGGCATTTGGCTTGAGATAAATAGTAGGATCTTTAGAGGATGAGGAGCTTTGGAAGTTTGCTTAGATTTAACTCTTCTTTATGAACGTCTGTTAATCAGGCTTTCTATAATTACCAGCAATGATTTCATGCTTTTGGATTAGTCTATTATTGTAAGAAGTTTAAGGGTTTTTGTTGGTGGGCTAGTAAGATCAAGATCATTTCTTGTAAGGGTGTGGAAATCTGTAACGACTCAGGCCCACTGCTAGCAGATATTGTCCTCTTTAGGCTTTTCCTTACGGGCTTCCTCTCAAGACTTTAAAACGCGTCTGCTAGAGAAGGTTTCCACACCCTTATAAATGGTGATTTATTCTCCTCACCAACCAATGTGGGACATCACAATCCACCTCCCTTCGGGGCTCAATGTCCTCGCTGGCACTCTTTCCTTCTTCCAATCGATGTGGGACTGCCCTCAAATCCACCACCCTTTGGGGCCCAGCGTCCTTACTGGCACACCGCCTCATGTCTACCCCCCTTCGGGGAACGGCGAGAAGGCTGGCACATCGGCCAGTGTCTGGCTCTGATACCATTTGTAACGCCCCAAATCCACCGCTAGCAGATATTGTCCTCTTTGGGCTTTCCCTTTCGGGCTTCCCCTCAAGGCTTTAAAACGCGTCTGCTAGGGGAAGGTTTCCACACCCTTATAAATGGTTGTTTGTTCTCCTCCCCAACCAATGTGAGACATCACAATCCACCCCCCTTTGTTGCCACGTTGGTTGGGGAGGAGAACAAACCACCATTTATAAGGGTGTGGAAACCTTCCCCTAGCAGACGCGTTTTAAAGCCTTGAGGGGAAATCCGAAAGGAAAAGCTCAAAGAGGACAATATCTGCTAGCGGTGGATCTAAGGCGTTACAAAACCTCTTCCTAGTAGACGCGTACAGCGATATGTAACGGGCCAAAGTGGATAATACCCGCTAGCGGTGGGTTTAGGCTGTTACAGTACTTGTCCTTGTACATTCTTTCATTTCTCTTAATGAAAACTAAACTTCGTATTATTTATTAAAAGAAAAGAAAAAAAGCATACTGCACGCCAGAGACTTGTCATCATGAGTGCAGCTAAAAATGAACTTCATTGAAATAACTTTCACCTCTACATGGTATCGGGATGAAAAATGCGTAAGCAGAATAGCTTTATTTCGAATCCACTGTGCATTTTCAATGATCTGCAATTTTGTGAAATCATAGAGTCAATAATTGTATCAATAATGATGATTCAACCATGGGATGAAGATACATTGAACAGACATTAGAACTGAAGTTAGGAACGATTAATATTCTACCCCGAACCCTCATCATAAAAACGAGATGAATTTCGTAAAGGAGAATAAATGTTCAAATATGTAATCAACAAAAAGGACAGCTCATCACGTAAGAGACGACAACCGATGCTTCAAATACCTCAAATATGTGAGTATGACCATGTTCCCTTGCATGTTCTATGCTAACACCTTCATCCAGAAAAGTTGCCTGTTTTCAAGAGGATTTATCAGTAAGATGCAAACTTTAACAGACAAGAGGTTCAAAGCAAGAACACAACACCCAAACTTTAATACCATCTGCAATTCTTTTCAATCAAATTGATTACAGAAAAATATTTCTGGCCAAGGAGGAAGAGTACCTCGAAACATGATCCGGATAGGGTGGAGGTCAAAATTAAAGTTATTCAAAATATTAGGAGAATCAATAAAAAAGATCAAACTCCTTCCAACTATAAGCTAGAAATAGGAAATTCAAGGTGATACTTCAAAAAGGTTAGAACAATGAGATAGACTTCGTTTTGATATGCCAATTATATTGATTGAGGAACAGAATAGTTCGTATACTTTTGAAAGACTGAGCTACTAGTTAACTTTCCCTCCTTCCCTTTCTATCTTTAATAATAACTGTATTACAAAAAGCGACCCATGTCACACACACAGCCACGGCACCATTGACATATGACGAACTCATGCATCACATGATTAGCCTGTCGCTTAGGCCATGTAACTTTCTCCTAGAGTAAGTAAACAGTGGAGGGATTTTTTTCTTAACATTTAGCCTATGGCTTAAGCCATCCTAGAGAACAAAGTATGTTTTCAGGGAAATAACAGTAGGCCTTATAGCAATGGATATTATCATCATTGAGGAATGGTATGTGAAGTGTAGGTTTGCTAGAAGTACATTAGGGACCATTGGCTGTACACAGAGGAATAAGGTGGCAAGGAATTAAGTTAGGCGATTACGTGCCTATTTCAGGCTTAGGTTTGCAATCTCCTTACTATTGGGTTGCTGTCATGTTGTTGTAACAAATAGTGAGATTATGAAGAGAATCCCCAAATATATCTTGAGAAAGAAAAGCTGATAAAAGCAGAACGAACATTTGGAGGCACGGCAATTGCTGGAACAACGCATTTCTCACCGGATATTAGAATAGAGTATTCATGATAATTTGATAAGAAGCTCTATCCAAGAAGAGAGAAAAAGTTGAACCAGAGTTTCACAGTTTATACCTCAGTTATTAGAATTTTCGCCCTCAATGCATCGGCATTACGTGGATCAAGCATAAAATCTGTCCTTGTATCTCCTGTGAAGGCCACCTCAGGGGACAATATGGTGTCTGTAATCTGAAACAAAAATCTCAAAATCAAACTAGTGCCAAATATGGAAAGACTAAATAAGGGAACCAACTAGTTGTGCAAGACATGCCTCGACGCCAGATTTCTTAAGCTTCTCGATCTGTTTCCCCTTAAGATGCATGTATTGCTTCTTCAATTTTTTTCTAACCGAATAAATGACATAACCCTGCATACAAGTGAAGTATTTAATCATATGTTCTACTGATGAAACTATTTGAGACATGCTTCAACACCGAAAATAAAACGATCAATATCAATTTTTGGAAACGGATAAAATCTACTATCCTAAAAGTTGGTGATAAATCACTACTCGCTTTCTGCCCTCAATAAAAAGACAGCTACTTATCGAGTCAAAAGAACGTGGAAACGCAAACAGGGTCCTCACTACAACTGTAAAGCCAAAAATATGCAGGCACAAGGATTTGCTACCCGAGTATTCGATCTTAAGAAAACGATCGGCTATAAGAAATAAGATTCCACATATTAATCCACATACAATGATTCATTCCCATACATGAAAAACCTGTCTCCTGAAAACTTCCTGTAAATAAAAAGATAACTAAAGCTACACTCTCCCTATCAGGTCTGTAAGGTCTCCATCAATATGTATACAATGAAAAAGATGTCCTGCCACGCAGATAGAGCATACCTGGCTCGGAATCACATGATTTGTTTCAAATGCTCTGCAGACAAGGTTATTCCGCATTTCATATGTGTCTCCTGGATTCAGAAAGTGATGTTACTTTCAGTTCCGTCGAACAATGATGCACACTTCAGTCAAAATAAAGAACAACTAAGCTCAAATACGCAACCTACCTACATCTAGTGCAACCAGATCAACGTCCAACTCCACCTGGCCCATGGTCCTGTGAATCTCAAGTAGTTTCTCCACATCTTCTTTAATACAAGGAGGCACAAATACCGTAGGAGGACTTAAACTATATAAACCACGACTAGCTACATACATTGGTAGCCCACCCTGAACCAGAACAAGTTGAAACCACCATCAGAAACGGTTCATAATTCTTGAAGAAATCTAGTTCTTAGTTCCCTCATCAGCTTAATTGACAGATTATAAATAGCACATACTTAATTGAATATGGTGAATTGTAAGTTAAAAAATATTTAGTGAAGTGAGAACGTTGATAATAGAAGCGGATAAGGTTCATTGGTTCAGCTAAAGAAGCTTACAATGTGATCAAGGTGGGCGTGAGTGATGAATACAAAGTTTTGCTGAATGGCTCGAGATGGGCACCTCCCAATATCAAATGCACACTTGAATTCAGGAATAATAATACAGGTTTCTTGCCCACCAACTGAAATGCCCTCGATTGAATACCCTTCTAAATCCACCCCCTTTCGATTAACCTGTGACCGAGCTCTCCGGTATTCTTCTTCGACGCCGATTGTGGATAAGAGACCCGAATCTCTGAAGGAATTTACAGGATTCCCATGTCTCTGGAGAGCAATTTTGAGAGGTTTCGGTGACTGTAAAATGGGTTGATGAAATGGGAAAATTTGAGGAGCTGTGAGTGGCGAAATGGGCATGGAAATTTGCATCTTTTTAATGGGTCAGAAGGAAATTACAAAGGTTTGTGAAGGAGAAGGGATTTGAAGAGAGTATTGGGGTTTAAGGGAGGTTTAATTGGAGTCCCAGATGACGGATAAAGTGGATATGTACCTGCCGCTGGTTGGGAGGGGACTGAAGCGCGAAATTCCTTTGTAGAGATGACGAACTATAAATATAAATCCAAATCCCTCATTTTAAACGGAAACAAAAATATGTATAAATCCTTAATTACATAGCATCATTTTTTTTTAATATATCATTATTACTGATCTTTTAAATTTCTCCATTTTAGCCGTATTAAAATTTTAAAACTCTTAGATTAACTTATTTAGTTTAAAAAATTATAAAATGCTTATGTGCCATTAATTACTGTTTTTATTGGGATATTTCTACATTTATACACTAAATCTTGTTCGAGTCCCTCTAGATCTCAACCAAGAAATAATCGAGATATATGAGAAGCTACCAATATTTTGAGTAGAATTATTTTATTTTCTTATTTGCACTTTTTTTTTTCTCTTTTTGCACAAAAATGTTTCGCATATGGGCGTGTTTCGATGGATCGTGGAATGAGAGTGAGAAGAGTTATGAAGGTGGGGAGTTGAGAGGGTTTGATATAGGCATCAAAACTAAGTATCTTTGAGTTTTGAAGTTGAATTTATAAAATAAGTAGACCTTGTGTAAAAATTTGATGCTAACAACTTCACCCAGTTCATGTTTCGACCGAACAACCAAAAATTTCTTCACGATACTCTAAAACATGTTGAAAAGTCGAATCCAACACGAGAAATAGTTCATGGGGAATGCAAGAAATCATAGTCTTTTTTTTTTTATAAAAAAAAAAAAAAAAAAAAATCAACAGAGTCCATAAAATTGATCCTAAAATTCTAAGAAAAACTTACTTGGATGCGATTCAAAGTGGAGACAGTAAAAGAGGGAAAGACACATCCAAACACATGTCCAGGATGTTATGTTCTTTTTTAATTTTCAAACATGCGTTGAACATGTTGGGACAAACTTATTTTTAAAATGGCCCCGTCCATATATTTTGAGCCCAAGTTCAAAGTTCCATCTAATTTAAATTGTTAAGCAATGGTCATCAGCAAGATCAAAAGGCTATACTCATAAGTAGAATGATAGCTTTTAAAGATCTACCCAACTATTCTCTACACTGAGAATTGAGTCCGTAAACTGAACTACAAATGACAAGCGGCTTGCCTTACTATATTATAAAGCCACCAAGTGCAGTCTTCACACATGGATCTTAAGATTTTTCGAGATGGAATCACTTACTCATGGTTGAAGACAAATAGAAGTTCCAAAATATAGAGGCCACAGACATGAAAGCCACCCGGGCCTGGAGAGGCACAACCCTGTACGATGCCACACATGGTTTGGTCAAATTCAGGACAATGTACTCAGTCACCAATCACTAATAATTCAGAACATGAACATGCAGTTGCCAGTGCTATCAAAAGAAAAGCTGACTCTCAAATTCTTGAGTTAGGCCCAAAGGAAAGAAACCAGATCTAAATTTGGTGGTACAAAGATTTCTGCAAACCAACTTCATTGTCATGGTGGGTTATGGCAGAAGAAAAGTAAGGCAGATTGAAAGTTAAACGTGTAAATTGTGATGTCTAATCTATTCCAAACGAAAAAATGACATCGTGTTATAAGTTTTAACTCATCGACTACAAGGGTTAACGATATCAGATGCTATAATTAACTAAAGGCACTGTTCCATGTTACAACATGTGGTTTCAAATGTTGTTAGGTTGTTCTTACATTCAACCTCGTGAAAGGTTAGCGTTTGTTTAAATGTAGCTCAAGTAAAGATGAAAAATTACCAAAAGTTCAATATGCTGACAGGAATCCAGAACCTAAACCCTGCAAAGAGATAAAAAATAATCTTATTAGACTTATGTCCTTGAAGCAAAAAATAGGTCCTAATCCTGGTTCGAGACGTTTTTACCATATAACAATGTTGGAAGAGCATCTTTCCGGTACATTGCAGGAAGCTGGGAGATTTTTCCTAGCCAGATATTGTTCCATGCAAATACAGCACCAATGACGCATGGACCAAGAACAATTTGATTCAGGAGAACCTGAACAACAATCAATTAAGAAAAATGTTCATAGAACTGCCAATGTATGCTTAATGCTTACCTTGAGCCACTAAGAGCTCGATTGTATGTTAAAAGAATTACTAACTGACACCAAAGCCACAACCAGCTGCACCTTAAGCATAAGATTTCCCACCGATTGCTTGGGCATAACATGATCGAGATAGTTGTACCATGCAAAGGATCCTGGGCCATAAATCAGAATCCCATAAGAAAGCATACGCAAAGAGCGAATCCAATCATGTTCTGAAAATATGTTCGAAACACCATCCTGAAAGAAGAGTTTTGGTCTTAAAGTTAGTTAAAAACATCACAAAAATGCATCAATGAGGCTTCAAACAGAATCACAGTAGACTAAAAGCGGAAGATCCAGCGTGCACGGAACAATTGCCCTAAAAAAGGTAACGACTGTACACGAAATGAAAAATAAGTATATTTGCTAGCAGCACATTCGCAATGGCAGAACGAGAGAACCATTCTAGAATTTCACTCCAAGATAATTGGTTGGTTCAAGTTCAAACACGGAATTGAAAAGGACAGACAATATTGATGGAGCTGGGTCCGAAAACGTGAGAAGCCACAAGCATACACAAGGGAAAACTCCATACTCTGAATCACCGATTACAGCAGAAATCGAATTTCAAAATTTCAAGAAACTAATTACTTCGAGTCCAGAATCAAAGAGACCGAAGTTTACCTTCTCGAGAGAACTGGAATTCAGAGCGATTTCCTTACGCCATCGACCTACCAACTGTGCAATAGTGTCGCCGGAGAGAGTGAGACAGCCGGCCGTCAAGGACTGCTTGAGAGGGAACTGGTAACCAGATCCACCAGTTGCCTGCAAGGAGTTAGACGATTTTGCTTCGAAGCTTCTTCTCTTGTTTCGAGAAGTATTGGAATCTGGAAGGAAGAAGTTCCAGCCCCAGAGGCCGCCATGGCCACCGCCCAACAAGTCCATGCCGGAAAACGGAGGCCTGAATGCGATGATTGAGCAAATTTACCGCCAAGGGCTGGTGGCTTTGTTCTGCGGCAATACATGTGGGCTTCATGGTCCTTTTTATGTACTAAAAGCAAACTATCATTGCATTCGTTCATCACCAATATTATCAGGCCTATATATTTTCAAAAATAAAAATAAAAATAAAAATAAAAATAAAAATAAAAATAAAAAAAAAATAAAAATAAAAATAAAGCCTGCCTCTGCCCATTTAGCCGACCAATTATTGGACGAAACTAGATAATTAAAAAAAGAAAAAATCAATTTTATAAAATTAAACTCAATAATTAGTATTTCTAAAATGAAAAAAAAAAAAAAATCAATATTTCACGAAATTCCCAATAATATTTTAATTTTTTAAGCATTTTTTTAAAAAGATAAATGTCTATTTTTATGTTGATGGGTCGTGGAAATTGGGCTGGCACAATTTGAAAGCCCACGGCCCAACACAAGCTCCGAAGAACAAGAAGGAAGGCCCAGCTTACCCCTGTTGGCATGGAACCGCCCTTTTAAAATACGATATGTATATATATATAAAGCGCTACAATAGGAAGTCCGACCTTCCCTCGCTCCCGTCCGACCTTCCTTTCGCCGCTCATCCATCCTCCTCCCGCCACTCGTCAGTTATTACATCTCCGCCTCCTCGCGCCGCCGTTCTACCGCAACGCTTCACCTCACACTCTTCACTCTCTCACGCCGCTCAGTCTCTCGGAAAACAGCAAACGGCAAACGTTTGGTGGTTCATTCAAATACTCAGTTTCTCGTTGGACTGACCTGTGAGGTACATAGATCTATTATTTGTTCTCTCTTCTTTCTTCTAACAAAGTTCTGATTTTTTTTTGAAGTCTGTTCGAGTGAGTTCAAAGGAGAATTTGAGAGTGTATGTCTCTGGGTTTTCGCATTAAAGTCTATGTTAGTTAGTGGCAAGCTACTGCAATTTTTTTCCCTTAAGAAATATGATGGTTAGAAGCCCTGTTTGCTATTGAAATTTAGATATAGGATGTGTTATTGCAAAAAGTTCTATTAGTTGGCTTGCCTAAGCTATTGCATCCCTTAAGAAATATGGTGGGCAGTGAGTTTTTCGTTTTAGAATCATTGCTTTAAACTATCGCAAAGGAGTAGGATATTGTAAGTTGTATCAGTTTTCTTGCCTAAGCTATTGCCATTTTTCAGAAAAGAAGAATGGTGCGTTCCAAAGCTCCCTCAAAGAAGCAGAAAAAGAGTGGCATTGATTTTAAGGTATATCTTCCTCCAACCCCCCCCCCCCCAAAAAAAAAAAAAATGAAAAGAGGAAGGGGAAAAAACCTAGAGTTCAGAGGCATGGTTTGATTTAATTAAATTGGCGATTTTTTTTAACAGAAAATCAAGCGAAAGATAGGCAGGAAATTGCCACCACCAAAGAATGCTACGAACACTGAAATTAAATCGAAAGGTAAGTTTTAAAGAATGAAAAAACCTTTAAGCTACATAGGTTGTGTAATATTGCTGCAATGTAACCCGAGTTTATTATGCATTATGTCAGCTATTATTTTGCCTGAGCAGAGCGTTGCTTCAGAGAAGGCAGGTTTAGCCGTGAACAAAAAAGGGTTGACTTTGAAGGAGCTTCTCCAGCAAACGTCCCACTACAATTATAAGATTCGTAAAGGTATACCTCAATTTATGGGGGTCCCATCCAGATGAACGTATTAGATATATATACCGATAACTTCTACATAATATTGTAATGGAACTTAAAGTTCTTATGAATTTTACGGTGTGAAGCATTTTCTGGAAACAAGAAGTTTTCCCCCAATGATGGTGGAGTGGGAGCCTCAAGTATTTAATTTTGATGCTCTAGGCAATAACTATATTTAACTATTAGATTCCCTATTTTGATTCCTTTATTTATTAGGTTGCCTCTATTCTTATTATCTACCTCTCTCTATGAGTCAATAGGTGCTTTGCTGGGCATTAGAGATTTATTCATTAAATACCCTGCGGAGTTAAGGTTACATCGTTATGCTGTTATTGAGAAACTGCGCGAACGCATTGATGATGAGAATAAAGTAGTTTGTGAGACACTGTATCAGCTTTTCAAGTCGGTTATCTTCCCTGGTTGTAAGGAGGTAACTCTCTCGTTCTTTGAGAATCAAATTAACAAAACTATTATGTGCTTGTCAGAAAGAAATACTTGTTATGAACATTTTTTTTTCAATTGGCACCTGCAAGTTCGGTTGGGGGATCCCCCAGTTTGGCATTTTTGGAAAAGCTTATTTGCAGAAAGACATGGAAGCCTTGTTAGGGTCTTGGTAGATCTTTCCTAAACAGTTTTCCTTTATCGTCATCAATCCAAGATTCTAAATTTATTCTCTTAGATTGAAATTTCATTATTCTCTCTCAAGACTTGACATCTTTTCATTCACTTCATGTTGTGTTCTAATGTAGTTCTTTTGTTATTTGAAACCAGGAAAACCAAGGACTCTTCATTTCTTTACTGATGGGTTATATTTTCAATGCAATGACTAACTTATCCATTGATGTTCGGATGATGGCTTTCAAATTTTTTGAACTTGTTGTGGAGTTCTACCCTTCTTCATTTTTCTTGCACGCTGATAAGGTACTTTTGGTAAATATTTAGATATAGTTCGTCAACTATTTTCTTACCTGTTTTTTAGTTTTTGTTTTGGAAGGTAACACATTTACTTTATAAACTGAATTTATACAAAAGCGTAGACTTTATTTCATCAAGTGGTAGGCAAAGGATCACTATAAGTGGTGGCTACGGTCATAGAAATTAGAGGTAATTACAAAATGAGTGCATAAAGATGCACAAGAGGCGGCTACATAAATAAACAGTTTAAGCCCAATTATCTACCTTTGGATCTCTTCCCAATGACCAGAAGGAAGAGTTGCTCTTCATGATTAAACAACCTTTGTTAGAACATAGTAGCTTTTGTTCATCTTCCTTAGGAAATGATGAGAATACATATTATTGACAACCGTTTGCTAGATTTCAACATTTTGTCCATAATTCAGCCCTTAAATTCATTTTTCTAGAGAACTTTGAAATTTCCCTGAATCGTCAACGGATTTGATAATGCATTGAGAACTCAGTCCACAGTTTCCTGCACAAGCTTGAACCTCTAGAAAATTGAAAATTTTGCCTCAGTGACGAACCACCGAAAGCTCTTACTTCCAGAACTGATTTATAAGTTTCTTTGAGCAACCAAAACAAGAATCATGTTTGAAGTCTTTTAAAGTTCATGCACAAGCTTAAACCTGTAGGATTAAAAAATTTGGCTCATTGACGAGAACCATTGAAAGCTCCTACTTTCAAAACTGATCTATAAATTTCTTTGAGCACCCAAAACAAGAATCATGTTTGAAATTTTTGTAAGAAAATCTAAACACCATTACTCTTGAGTGGAGATTAAGCTTGCAAGAGAGAACAATATTTTACTATCGGTAAGGAAAGGCATTATTATTACAAAACTCCCTTAAAATAAGGAATAAGAGAATATCCTGTGTCCACGATTTGTTGTTAGTTTTTTTTTTTTGGGTTTCTAAAATGTGTATTGTTTTCTTCAGATTCTTCAGAATTATGCTGAAATTCTGCAGAAGAATAAATTTTATCTACAAGATAAAGGCAAGCTCAAGCATGCTCTTACTGGGTTGGTCCAATGCTTATCATTATTGCCATGCAACAGGAGAGAAATTGGCTCAGCTAAAAATGTAATGTGTAAAGAAAACATCTCGTTTTGTATATTCAGTTATTCTTGTTTTAAGACCTATTTTTGTTTATGATTTTTGTAATGTAACTTGATTATTTTGAGCCTTTGACCTAGAGCCTTAATTCACAATTTTATTTATTTATTTTACTTTTAGAATGTGGCAGACGAAGGGATGCTGCACGATTTTGAGCCTCTTGTGCCTACAGAATCTGCTGGTATGTGAAATGAGAGTCCAGTT
This sequence comes from Cucurbita pepo subsp. pepo, assembly GCF_057944985.1. Lineage (NCBI taxonomy): Eukaryota > Viridiplantae > Streptophyta > Magnoliopsida > Cucurbitales > Cucurbitaceae > Cucurbita > Cucurbita pepo. The sequence goes on along the minus strand of NC_141801.1, from coordinate 195,203 downwards.
GCTGAGTATTTGTGCCTGTTACATTCTCTCTCATTGATAACCATTTTGTTTCTTTCTGATACAAAACCCACTCTTCTTAAGAAAATAAACGAGCAAAAAACAAGGAGGCCCATCTTAAACAGGGGAATCAACCTCAAAACACTAAGGAGTAATCATTAAACGCGTTAAGATACAGAAAAGGAGGATAAAGTATCCTCTATGAAGCTAAAAGATAACAGAATCCTTACTATTTGACTTGTAAGATTTGGTTACTTTTTGCTTTTTAGTTTGTTGACTTATTTGGACATCTAAAAGTATTGGAAGGGACATATTCTGTTTCCATCTTTAGAAATGGTTGTAATGTGGTTGACTCCTTAGCAGAACCCTTCCTGAATAGAAGAGGACAACAATAATCAAGATAGCATAATTCCTGACCTATGGAAAATGCAAGTATGCATAAAAAAAAAAATTAGGGTGAGAACACAAGAAACGAATAGGTATGATCAACTTCCCGTGTAGGGGAAAGTAAATCTTGTTTCTGTGCCAACTAATATTTTTTAGTATGTCAGCATGCTACATAAATGAAACTTATTTTGGAGCTAGTGAGGTTTTCTGGTCATGCCTGCTTTGTTTTTCTTAATAAAAGTTTGGTATCTCCTTAAAAAAAGGTAGGATTCACCAAGGAATAACTACAGAGCATTGATTGTGCCACATTAAGAAAATTAGCTTCTTGTTGTCATTCCTTTTAATTCTGTTTGTCAATGAACTTTAAAATCTGACTTTTATCTCTGTTTCTTTGTTGTTTTTGTTCAGGGTCTTGTGTCATTGTTGAGAAATTAGAGGATTTGGTGCTTGTGTTATTAAATTGCTTCCAAGAGTTTATGCCAGCGGTTCATGATGTAAATCTTTTTAGTGCACACATTTATGACTGTATTCTATATGTTGTTCGAAGCATACATCTTGCTGTTCAGTACTTCCTTTATGGGAGTGAAAATGGTAAAGTGGAATCACATTCTCCTTGTGAAGGGTCTGACACACGGTTGGAGGGGAAAATTTCATCAGCATTGTTAAAGAAATTGCTTTCTGTATTTCCCCTTAATCTGTTGCACCACAGCTCAGAGAAGGTAAACTAAGATTATTATCTTTGATCCCAAATTATAACGTGTACTTGCCTTTCCTTTTATTCAAACTAACCTTTGACTCGATTCAGTACTTATCACTTTTTCTTTTTAATTATACTTCTGTGCATTTTGTTATCATTTTTTTTAGAAAGAAAGTAGGTTTTTAACTTCGAAAGATTTACAAAAGGCTTTAAACATTTAATAATAGTGTATGTAAACGGGGTTTTATAAAGAAGTTCTCTCTAACCATTAAGCCTCTTTCTACTTTTATTTGTTTATTTATTATAATTGTTTCTTTAGTTTTTTTTAGTTTATGTATTCTTTTTGTTTCCTTAAATTTACAAATATCACTTTTAAATAATAAATGTTGTAGAAAAGAAATTTTATGTTTAATTTTGTCTAATAGAGTAATAGACGGCTGCTTTGACCATTTCAAATTGGGTGATTCAATTCTGTTTCTGTTTGACAGGATAACGACAGATTACTAACACTGAACATTGTCATTACAGAGATATTTTTGCATTCAAGCAAGTGTATCAAACCTCCAAATGTGATATTGGAAAGATTTCTAGAATTTATAGAAAGTGTTATGTTTGGAAAGGTAATAATTCCCGAACTTTATTTCAAGTATTTTTAGTGAAAGTTGGTTTAGTTGTATAGTTCCCGTAACTTGTTGGTTCATCTTCATCTAAATCGGGAAGGGGAAGGAGGGAGGTGTTTCGAGTATCTATTAGGGTATAAATTATGACAGCCCAAAGTTGTTTTGGTATTTCTGTTATGGATGTAGATGGATTAGTTCACATCACGTTATGTCAGATATATTGTGCACTGAGATGAGGTTCACATAAGGTCACTTGACGACAATGATAGTATTTGCTGCCAACACGATCTTAGTTCATTAGTAAGCTCTTGAAGTCGAAAGTTTTAAGGCCCTAATCCTCAATTTATTGTACTAAAAAAACCATAACGGTATCCACCTTCATGAATTCTATTGGGTTTATGTATTTGGTAGTTAGGATATTTTTTAGCGGATTAGGAGATGATTCCTTGGATATTTTTGAGTGAAGGTTTGTTCTTCCGATTGGTACTTTCGGGAGAGTGGTGGATCAATTCTTGGGTGAATGTTTACTTGCAGATTGTTGGTGGCACTCAATCTGGTAAAGTGGTCAGAGAGAGGCATATCCTTCCACTACTTCCTTTTCTTCCTGAACTTATTGCACAAGTGGAAAATAGTTGGAGGTTCCGACTACTTCAGGTTTGATATTTGAACAAGTCTAATTCTTTTCTATTATCTATGTATCCTATGTTAGACGAACACGACTCTCCACAATGGTATGATATTGTCCACTTTGAGCATAAGCTCTCATGGCTTTGCTTTGGGCTTCCCCAAAAGGCCTCATTACCAATGGAGTTAGTATTCCTCACTTATAAACCCATGATCATTCCCTAAATTAGCCGATGTGGGACTTCCATCATCCAACACCTCCCCTCGAACAAAGTGCGCCTCCCCTTAATCGAGGCTCGACTCCTTTGGAGTCTGACTGCCTTCGAGGAGGGGCTTGGCTCCTTTTATTTAGGAGTTCTTTGTTCGATATTTGAGGATTTGAGGATTTACCAATCTATTGGCACGACTAAGTTTAGGGCATGGCTCTATACCATGTTAGACGAACACGACTCTCCACAATGGTATGATATTGTCCACTTTGAGCATAAGCTCTCATGGCTTTGCTTTGAGCTTCCCCAAAAGGCCTCATACCAATGGAGTTAGTATTCCTCACTTATAAACCCATGATCATTGCCTAAATTAGCCGACGTGGGACTTCCATCATCCAACATCCTACATTCTGTTTGCAACTTTTTTAATTTCTGAAAAATAAGCACAAAAGCTTGAAAGCCATTTGATCTAGTAAAGTAATTACAGGGGTTTACTCATGTCTTCAAAGATTGCCACCCAGAGTCGTCATTAAAATTGGCTTGCTTGCATGTCATTGAAGAAATGCTCATTCCTGTAAGTGTGCTCAATTATTTTCCTTTAGAAACTAATGTTGATCAAAACTCACTCTTGATTTTATTTTATCAAATCACAGACAACTGAGTTTTCATGCGTGGATGCTAGTTTTCCTGAAATAGTAGAGCATCGGGTGGCATGGATTAGGGAGTTGCCTCTGTTGCTGATCCTTATTGGTGACAAATATTCTTCTTGTTCTGAGGTATTTATTATTCCAGGCTAGTGCAAGTTTTACTTGAAAGTATATCTGTATCTTGATTCTTGTTGCTTTATCGATTCCTCCCGACCTCTTCACAAATGAAATGTTTTTATTCTGCACTTCTGTAATTCATGGTGTGGTTACTGTAGGAAACATTTGTACTGACTTTAAATTTCATATCTGCTTCTAAGTTGCATCTATATTGCCAGGTTGTGTTGCGTCTTTTGCTTCATGTGGGACAATCCTCTTTCTTAGACTCTCCTCTGAAATGGGAATATGACAACACACAATTACTATTGCAAGAATTTTTCAATACGAATACTGCTGAAGGTAGGTCTCTTTTGATTTGCACTTTGGTGGAAAAAGTGGCTTAAATACATTATAATTACGACATAATTGAGAATTTTTAAGGATTAGGACTGAATAAATTATAACTATCAAAATGCGATGACTAAGTGTGTTGTTTTAACTTATTTTTTCTATCCTTTCCCTTGTCATTCTCTTCCATTTTGCAGGAAAATGCGACGGGCCTTTTATAAAGCTTCCGAAAGAATGTCAGGAGCTCTCAATTTGTTGTCTTTATTACTTCTCTTACTTGGATCCTCTTCTATTGAAGTCTTTAGCTTCTTGCTGCCTATGTGAGTAATCATTTGTTGTTATTTCCATTATCATGGTACACGTATCTGCTTCAACAATTGTTTTTCTTTTTACAATCATTTTGCTTGATGTTCATAGGTCCTGAGTTGCATCCAGAAATAGTATTTCGAATTATAGAGGTTCTTCATTCAGCCTATAAAGTTGGACACATTCCTATTGCAGACTACATTAGTTTCTGTGCTACGCTGCTCTCTTGTTCTAAAGTCTCCCAAGGTATCACTCCCAACATCTTAAGCTATTTCTCAAGAAACTTATTAAACACAGATTGACTCCAGCAATTAATTCCCTGTTTGATAACTATTTTGGTTTTTTGTTCTTGGTCTTTGAAAATTTAGTCACTGTGTTCGTATGTATGCAGCCGGTCTTCTTGATCTGAAGAAATTTTAAATGTTTTTTTTTTGACAGGAAATGAAAATGTTGAAGCTGAAAGCAATAAGGTCTGGAATCACAAGACTTTAAAGTCGGTCAGTAAATTAATCTATTCGTGCTTGTCAGAAATTGGTGACAATTCCCTCGTTAGGAAGACACTGGAGAAAGTAATATAGTCGATTAGGACTTGTGCTCTGTCTTTACCCCTTTTTTCTTTCTTATTGGGGGCTGTGTAATGTGTATTAATATTATTTTTATTCAATCCATTTATTAGGTGGGTTTTGATGTTACTAGTTTATTAATTAATTAAAATTTCAATTTAGTTTCTTTATCTTTATCCCATTTTTAAATTTAGTTCATATGTTTTTTAAGATTTATTTCAAATATTTAAATTTAGTTTGTAAGTAATGTTTTTTTGGGTCAAATTCATGAAGTATTAACATCCTTTGCTTTTTTTTTTTTTTTTTTTTTTTTTCTTTTCCCTTTTCTTTTTTTTAATGTACTGTTAAGGGTTTTTTTTAAACAAAATCTGTAGAGTGAAGCCATAATCTGAAACATAGCGTTAACACAATAGAAACTAAATTTGCGATTTAACTAAACTTTTTTTTTTCAAAAGTGAGAAAACAGTATACTAAAAAGTAGTGTATAAATGTAATGTGCGAAATTAGATGATTAAAAAAAAAATTCAAAATGAAAAACAAACAAATATGAAAAAAGGATCCGACTTTTAATTAGGAATACAGATATGATATCGACTTGACTTCAACAACTTAGGAATACAGCTGATAGTTTTAAATTTCCAAGAAAAACCTGCTTCATGTCGAAGCTATCTACTAGAGTTAGTCAAGTTTCTCTTGAGAAGGAACAAAATATAGAACATTTATCCACATCAATCGCAAAAGGTGCCCTGTAGTTCTGTACCTTTCAAATCTTTAAAATGGGAGAACAAATAAAAGAAATAATAGGTTTTGAGTTGCCATCAACTTTGAGATACAAACCATGAACCAAAGAAAGTAGAATAATATCGATACTTAAGAGTACAAAGCTTGAGTAGAACATCCGGTCAAAAGACAGTAATCCTTTGAAACCCCATAAACAATAGGAGCGACAAATTTGGGTAGCATTCACAACAAAATTGCTTATAACTTTTCGAAGCTAAAACCAACGACTAGGGCTACAAGAATACTGGCATGGGATTTGAACATGGTCAGCGACTAGAGCCCGTACAGAAATTCCTTTAATAGCAATTAATATGAAACTTCAAGTAAATCTGTTCAAAATTATCGCACCCTGTAGGAACATCAACCAACCAGATCAGCATAACTAAGAAACTATTCGATATGTCATGGATGATAATAATAATAATAATGAACGATATGTAACCAAATTTATTCTCAGAAATTAGAATGATAATTCATCATGTAACTTCCAACCGCCGGCATCATCAAAATTTAAGCAAATCTCATGACAAAAGTAACAGGCTTTGGGTCCAAAGGACAACCACGAGCCGCACTATTTTCAATCAACAATGCCCCCTTATTTGTTTTGTATGAGCCAAATTGGCGCACAAATTTCAAATAGAACAGGATCAAAGTGATCAAATCGGTTATCGGGTCATTAAGGCCTCTGATGAAAGTCCTCTTTACCAAGTAACAATAATGGAGAAGACTCGAACCATACTAAACAGGAGTGGAGCCCCTTCATATAGAGAAATTAAGACTCTAACGTTCTCCCTAATCCTCCAAAATTTTGGAGTTAAAAGGTTCAACATGTAAAATGTTACTGGCTAAGATTTGTGTATTTACACAGAGGGCATCCCCACGCTGCCATTCACTCCTAAAGCGGGACAAATCGTAGAAATCTAGCAAAATCAATACAGTTAGATTAATTGTTTCCTACATTTTAGGGGAATTAAGAGCTGGAAAAGAATTTGGAAAACAATGTCCTTTTTTCACATCTTATGTAAATAAAGACATTTTCAATATGGGGTTAAGTAAAGATATATTTTCAGCTGAAACCAAGCATAAATCAACTAACTCATAAGAGGAACAATTGGCAAAAACAAGTTAAGAAAGCATACTTGAATTTGCTAAGATTCAGACGATGTTATTTGGCAATCAATGGTGGCCATCTTCCTCATCCATCTCCTCAAGAATTACATATTTGGCATCAACATTTGTTGACTGTGAGCTTACCACGTTATCTTCACTAGATTTCTTCTGTAGCTTTTGGTATCTAATGAGTAATTGGAAATAAAACATGAATTAGCACAAGAAGCGCCCATAACCAAATATTTTACTTGGTTAGATGCAAATTTATAAACTACTGCTATTCTGTGTCCCAATCCTCCAAGTCTCTAATTCCAAGTAATATATACCCTTTCTAATTGTGTGGTTTATGATATTGTAACTATTCAATTGTAAACAATATTTATTCTAAAATACTAGTTGATTACATTCCACATCTTTACATCCAGAAAATTCAATAGTAAACAATCATATCATACTTGAAGGATGATTATTAACAAAAATATTAGACTAACTATCAGGCATGCTAATCAAGCAGACAAGCACTAATATTTAATCTTAGAATGAGTAGATTTTCAAGAGATGTCATGTTTATAAAAATGACAACTTACTTGTACCAATTGAACAAGCTGACACCAATCATTATTATGATGAGACCAATTCCTTTGAGCCAGGTAAATTTATCATGGAAGTAAAATACTGCAACCTGAAAATGCAAAATGCAATGTTAAATTAGAAGTTAGACAGGTAAATTTATCGTGGAAGTAAAATACTAGAACCTGAAAATGCAATAACGCAATATTAAATTAGAAGATGCCAGGGATTAATAGTCCCCCTGAGATGAAGGATTGAACAGTACTCTTGTAGTTGAAAATTTGAATTTGAATCTCAGTACTTCGCACTTCAAAACTTCTTTTCCCCCTTCTTTATATATGTGTATATATATATATATATATATTTATTTTTTTTTGCAGAAGAAATGCTTTCATTAAAAGGGGAAAAAAACCAAATGTGAAAGGGAAGACGAGATGTCTTCCCACCTCAATGTCACCCTTCTAAAACATTTTGAATGTTGTTGCCGTAGCACAGAAGGAAAGACAGTAACTTGACAAGTTCATTTCCTTGTAGTGGGATGCTGGTGAAACCAGAACCTAGAGTCAACTTAATTAAAATTACTGCTATCGCAATGAAACGTGCATCTCAGAGCCAGCAATACAAATAGAACGAAAAAAGGAAGGCCAGCCTACCTTTCAAGCATACTTAAGTGATTCTAGTGAGCAAAGATGCATGCAGAAATCGGCAGATTTATCCTCAAGTAAGGCAGCACCAAATTCAGATTTGAGATTGAAAATGAAATGACTTACTATGTTATGCTATATATATAGCACACTATCTCAATTTTTCTTCCATTAGACAGTTAGCGCACTACAAAACTCTAAATGAGCAAGCCCAAAATAACTTATGATAAGTCAAGACAGCTCAAAAGAAATGCTTCAAGAGAAATAGTTACAAATTACTACTTTGAGATGAGATACTAGACCACTATGAAACAAAATTGAAGGGCCCTACATCTTGGTTAGGGAGCATAATGAAAACAGTCAAAAGATCTCATACCAATATAGTTACAGCCTCCTTTACAACACCAGCAACTGTAACCGTGACAGCACTAGTGACAGAGACAAGGATATATTCTGTTAATACCTGCCAAAAGGATAGTATAATTGTTCAAATAGAGAAGCTAACAAAAGATTTGAGCACCAAATAGTTGGGACAAAACTCGAGACAGCACTTTATAAAGATCCCAGAAAATAAATGCCCTATAGACTACATCTACTGTGCAGTTTATAGAAATCAATCCTCTTCCAGCAAAACTGTGCTTATTGTACAGTGAAGGAAATATTCGAATAGGTTACTACCATACAGAAGGCAAGTGCTCCACCAAAAAGCATCAGCAAGAAACTCCGAGTAACATGCCAGATACTATTGAAATATCCATTACTGGTAAATTCTTCCCACGGATCTAAACCAAGGGATAGCATCAAAGTCACAATGGCCATCACTGGTGTCACGTAGCTCATCAGGGTAAAAGGATTTTTCAACCCTGATATGAATGGAACCATGTTGTTAGACAATATTTAACAGCACCACTTTGGTACGAATAAAATTGAAATCTAAACGAAACATCTAAGAATTTCCAAAAGAACCCAACGTCAAAATAAAATGAACTAGTAGAAAGAAAATGGATTGACTCATAGTAATTCATCGATCCTGATGTGTCAACTATTTCATTCGATGAAACAAAATAAAACATATTTTTTTAATAGGGAACAACATGAAACATATTATCTACAAAGGCTGAAAGTTTGGGGATAAAACTCAAGATTCCAAGAACAAATTGATTATTTTGTCCATGAAACCTTGCAGAAATGTCCACGGATACAGAACCAAAAGAAATCCAAGAACTAAAATCTAAGCGGCACATAAAAACACTTACCATATGCTTCTCGCTTCATATCCAGTTGGGCAATAAATGCATCATACAGGGGGGAAGTGTCAAGATCCAAGCCAACAATAAGAAAGCAAGAATCAATTCAAATAGTTGCACGTAAGAAAAAATTTCTGATAGCATAAAACAGTATCATACGTGGAAAAAGGAATGCAAAAAAGGAAATTCATACCTGAAGAAGAATTTGCGTCATGGACCACCTGAAGCCAGACATAACAGAAGCAACCATAACAAAAATGAAACCCCAGAATTCAAATTCTGTCTCCTTTGCAACTGCCATAGACATAACCAGATAAGGAAGAATGACAGGGCATAAATACATATTAAACTTAATATAGAGATTTAATGAGTAATGAATGCTTAAAAGATGCTAGGACAAATAATAATAATAATAAATGAAAAAAATAGAGCCAATAGAAACAATTCACTTGCTCCTAATTATTTCACTTCTAACTCCAATCTTCCTCGAATATGTGCCTTAGGTAAACCCACTTTAGTTCTAAAACACTAGTCCTAACCACCATGGATGGCTAGTGGTAAAAAGGGTTGGGATGCATTTGGGAGACTTTGGGAGCAAGGACTCAAATCCTATGGTATCCTGCAACCGTATGTTGTAAGGCACTGCAGTTTATCCCATGAGTAGCTAAGGAGGGAGACAATCATAATTGGCCCAAATACTCGTACTATAAAAAAATAAAACAAACAAAAAAGCCCAGTCCTTCCTAAGTAAGGGTGGTGATATGGGTGCAAGTTGGAACTTGCTTGGAACCAGCTGACCAACTCGGTTCAATTGGTTTGACCATCGATGGTCATTTATATAATCAAGAATTACACAATTGAAATTCTAAAATTCACGATTATTATCTAGGAGTAAAAGAAATACTGGATACCTGTTAATAAAATTCCAACAGATATAATCAAGATGATGCCAGAAAGTCTAAAGCTAGGAGTTTCCAACCTGACAAGAAATTCATGCTAAATGAATAAATCATCAAGAGAGAAAATGAGACGATGGAATATTTTAAATTTTAACATTTGATATCAATAAGCAATCTCCAAGCATTATATTGAAAGCCTATTACTTGGGGCCAAATACGATAATTTTCTTCGTGTCATACTCAATTAATTAAATCACAAAAAAGGAAAAAAAAAAAAATTTGATCACGGCAATCATAAAAATAATCAACCATAAGAGAAATCTCTCTTCTCATATTTGATTGTAGGCCTTTTGTTTGATTCCTCCTAGATCCTGATTCTAAACGCCTTAAGGTTGTTCTCCTTTTTTTTTTAATATATATTTTTCTTCATTTCTTATTAAAGAATAATTTTATTTTATTTTTATTTTTTTTATTTTTTTTTTATTTTTTTTTATTTTTTTGTAAAAGAATCATAAGAATATCACTCGAGACTAAATAATCAATAAATTTCCTTCTCAATATTCAGCGATAACTCATATTCAATACACACAGCCAAAGAATCCCCAGGAAGGTAGGAACGTCGTTGAAATCATATGCAGTTGTTAAAAATTATGCTCAAATGTCATACAGCGTCAGAAAAGCACAATACTTCCAAAATGTATGAGGTACGAGAAGATTGGATGCAACTAGATATAGTTATCTACGTAAAGGCATGCAAAAGAAACTACGTTATACAATTTAGTCGTAGAACTCACCTGAAAGCAAAAGCAAACAGGAGTAGAAATATAGGAGAACCGGATTTACACTGTCAATCAAAAAGAGAGAGAATCAGTATTATGAAGCATAAAGCAGACTGTATTTACAACATAGACAGTTCTTGACTCAATAAATAAGCATGAAGAAAAGTTATCCAACCATGGTAGCAAATGTGACTGATATCGAGACAAGGGATGCATTGCTTAGATTAACATCCAAGGCTGTTCCAAGAGCCGTTGGGACAACTGTGAAAGGCAAAGTCCATCTGTGGCATTAGTTGATAGAAAAGTTAATTTACAAATGATAGAAAAGTTGACATCCTACGGGCTCAACAAATGTAAATAAACTCTAATGAACAAAGGTAAACACCATCCATGAAATTTCAGAATAATGACAAAAAAAAAAAAAAAAAAAAAAAAAAAAAAACTCACGAAAATGCATGATTCTTAACAACTAATTCAATGACAAAAATAGCAGAACGAAAATTTTGTATTTTGTAATTTGTATTTTTTTGGATTAGAAGGAAGCTTTTTCCAGAGAAATTAAAACGTAACTGGCTTCACAATTCATCAATGAAGAAGATGCTATTCTTATACGTAAATCATAGAGAACTTATCCATCGTTCTTTACTTCATAACGCAATGTATGTATAAGAAAAGCAACCTTATCATTATACATTAGTGTGAAAATATCAATTGAAGTGCGTATACCAGCATCATGAAAAGGTTAAATACAGGCCATTAGTCTCAAGATTACCTTTCGTGAAGTAATCCCTCCATGTCATAGTAACAGAAGGATGGAATCGACTAGACCAAATCCATGTAATCAAATTGGATATAACAGCTTGCATTGTAAAATGAACAGTATTCATGAGCAATGGAGCCGGGAACCTGCCCAAATGATCTCCTAATAAAGATTTATTATATCTGCACAAACCAGGAGAAATCCAGTTTAATTGAGCATTCTAAATAAATATTAGATTACAACTTTAATTATTGATTATTTGAATAAGGAACTTACAAAGTCAAAAGAAGGCTAAAAGTATACCAGACAAGAACGTAGAATAATGTCTTGAGCACATGGGAATTGGATAGAGGATTCTTTGCATCTAGCCGCGGAGAATTATATTTATCACTGTGAATATCATTGTGAAAGGATTCACAGTCATCGCCATTAATATTCCCCCCAGGTTCGTTCTCAATACTAAAAGGTTCATATTTCTCACTTTCATTTCCCTCAATGTGAACAGGAAAGTGGGCCTCAGTCTCCCCGCCTATAGATTGCATATTTGTCTGCTGACACTTTATATATCAGTTTATCTCCTCTCAAAATGACAGTTTATACAAGTTGACCCAGTTGAAGTGAAGGCAATTTGAGACCAGTATGCTGCACACTTGAATCTGCATAAATCAATGGGGTATTCACTGGGACAGTACCCTTTTCGTCATACCACCGTGAGGAAAATGGCCCTCTATGACAACCCACCTACTTCTTGACTACCTGTCTCAATTGAATCAACCCATGTGTTTAAGCTTTTCTGTATCCAAAGAATTTGCCGTCATCTCCTTTACCAATTTAGAACCACGTATGTTCTCTAACACAATCATTGACAGATGAAAATGAGTAAACAGAGAGCAGGAACTTCATTCATCACAAATCATAGCAAGTGGAACATTTCGTGTGAAATTCAATTAGCACTGGAATTGAAAATAAAGCTGAATCGGGACAAAACTTGGAAAGTCATAAAAACGTGCAGTTTTCTTTTCATATGATATTGCCAAGACGGGCCTCCGTTCAGTGATTTGTAATTATACAACCCCAACCCGGTAATTATTCAGATCAATTAAAGAACCTCTCCTTGATCTCCTTGCAATGCCTTGCCGTCTCTCTACTATAACCTTGTTATTTTTTAATACAATTGTCTCTTATCCCAACCGAATTTTTTAAATACATAGTACCCAATTTTCGTGGAACTTCCCAATCATAAAAGTTAGGAAAATAGAAAGAAAAAAACAAAAACACATTCATAATTTATGAACTTTTCTGCTAAAAATTATTACGTGTAACAGCCAGCAAGGAATAATAACACAGGTACAAGTCTCTACAACTTTCTTCCAGCCTCCAATAAATCTTACGAGAAGCAGCATAAGCTAAACTAAGGTAGCTAATGTAGTTACACTTAAATATTAGGATTTTGGCATCAGCAGGTGACACGACAAGTGACGTCGTGAATACTGCGCGCCACCAACAGCAACATGTGCAAATGGAGGAAAACGAGAGAGCATAGTTCTATAACTATCATTGAAACTTGCTACTTCAAAATGATCAAATAAACACGTAATTAACAGAACGAACAGAATCAACAAGATGAACCATCGATAAGGATGAGCTCAAACCAGAACAAGGAAAACAAAAGCTCAAGTAGAATCAAAGTAACAGAAATGCCTAAACAATCAATCAAATAATTCAAATCATATAAATAGACAAGGCATCGTAAGAAGATATCTAGTATGACGGGATTCTGCAATACTCGGAATGTGAGACGTATCGAAACAACTGACCTGAGAAGAATCCGAGGAAATAGTAGAAGAAATTAGCAGGAATACGCAGATGAAATGCAGGAACCGGGACGAGGAAAACGAAAGAGAAGAGATCTGAATCTAGATGTCTTGCAAATGGCGTTTGCAGGTGTTGGAATCAGAACGTCTGTTTTCTAATGTTAGATGAGGGTGGTGAATTGTAAACGAATTCAATATACTTTACTTAATTCTCTTATTTATTATTCCAATTGAAATGCGCGCCCGTACGGTTGAGGCCGTGTGGTGGTTACTTGGGTGCAGGCCCAGCGGCAAAGGTTAGAGAACCATGGACCGGACCTTAGCGCCGGCGCGGGCCACTGCTGCTGGCCATTAATTAAATTCCAAGATAATTAAAAATCTATAATTAGAAAAATTAAGAAAATAATTAAAAATCAGTCTCGAACATAACCATAATTGTTAGAATTTAAATTCAATTTAAAAAATGTAAAAATTTATTATAAAAAATTGTTATTTAGATGAGACCATAATTTTATTTTATTTTCCTAATTATTTCACCTTGAATTTTGAGAAAAGTAATAGATAATCCTATTTAAGGAACAAAAAATTATATCTGAATTTTATTTTTATATATTTAAAAATATTAGCAATAATTTCAATCTTCCATTTTTTTTTTTTAAAAAAAAAAAATGATATTTTCGTAAGGACAGGTGGAATTTAATTTCATAAATTTACGTTGGCGCAGAGAGAATCTTTCTTAACATACACGGCTGCTGGTTTTCGCCATGGTCGCTTTCCTTTTTGGATCGCTTTCCTTTTTGGATCGCATTCGTATTTCTGAGATCTCCTTCGCGCGCGCCTGTATTTCTCAATCACTTCTAAGACTTTTATCTTAAAAGTCCCTACCAATCGCAAATCAAATTCACCGAGAAGCTGGAATTTCGAGCCGTCGTTGATTCCTGAGAATTTCCAATATTCTCTACTGGAGCTGGGAAAACAATGACAGCAATTGCAGTTCACGGGTTCGCTCAGTGCATCACTTGCCATGCTTGGAGTCCTGATCACTCTAGTAATTAACCCTTCTCTTTTTGCTCGCTTTCTTTATTTAATCGTTCTGTTTTCTGCGGGAGAAATGGAATGGAAATGTCGAGTTTTCTGTAATTTGTTTGTCCTCAGTTCAGGAAAAAGTTGAACCAAAATACTTAGACGTGGATTTTATATATTGAGATCGCGTATCTATGTTTCCTGAGCTATCAAAGAGAGGGCAATGATATCAATTCAGCTGAGCGATCTAGATTTAGTTTGCTTTATAGATGAATGATGGGAAGAACGCCAGGATAGGTTACTTGGGCTCAACCTCCACCCAGTTGAAAATACGATAACCAATATGTCTTATGGGGTAGGATACATGCTAATTATGCTGTTGACTAGCTTCACGAGATCTGTTTACTGATCTGATCATTCTGGGAATAACCAATATGTCTTATGGGGTAGGATACATGCTAAAATTCATGGAGAAATGGGCTGTTATCGAATCGGCTGCTAAGTTTTTCAGGTCACCCGGGGGACATTCGTTTGTTACTTTGTTACTTCAATGCTCTCCATTGTCTAATAATCAAAAGGACGATTTTATTCAATTGTTGTTTAGATTCATCATCTGACTGTGCTTATGCTAATGTTCTTGATATGTTTTATAGTGGTTGCATTTTGTCCCAACAACAATGAAGTTCACATTTATAAATCAGTACAAGACAACTGGGAGAGAATACATGTTCTTCAAAAGGTATCTTTTAACTTTACTGTTTCCATTTATAATTTATGAGAAAATATGAAACCTAAGGTCACTGCATTTATCTATTCATGATCGATGTTTTTTGTTTTCATTCCAATCTTTTGAGTTAGGTTAAGTGAAATCTTTCTAATGAAGGCATGTTGTTATTGTCTATTAATTTATCTACTTTGTCTGTGTCAGCATGATCAAATTATCTCTGGGATAGACTGGAGTGTGAAGTCAAACAGAATTGTGACTGCATCACATGATCGAAATTCGTAAGTGTTATCTCATATTCTTGTTTTTTTTGGTCCAGTTATTTGTACGTTCACTGGTTTCTTATCTTTTCACTTTTTTTCACTCCAGTTATCACCCCTTCCTTCCCCCAGCCTCTTCTGGCCTCTCTCAGATAATATTTTGGGAATTTTATTTATTTATATGTTCCACATTGGCCTACCAATCTCTTTTCTTTCTAGATATGTTTGGAACCTTGAAGGATCAGAATGGGTACCAACTCTTGTCATTCTTAGACTAAACCGTGCTGCACTTTGTGTTCAGTGGAGTCCAAAAGGTAGTGCAAAATGTCCTACCCTGCTCTTGCTCATCACTTATGTTATCCACATCATCCTTAAATTTCTACGTTTTGCATTATCCATCTTACCCCTAGAAAACAAGTTTGCTGTTGGAAGTGGGGCAAAAACTGTTTGCATATGCTACTATGAACAAGAGAACAATTGGTATGGCTCTTTCTCACTTTTTGTTCAAGTCATCGTGTCTATTGCCTTTATTTTACATGAAGATGGAAACTCTGCTAGATGATGAATTTATTGCTAATATTTCTTATCTGTATTCTTTTTGTTTCTTTGGCTTTGTAATCAATGCTTTAGTTTATTTTTGAATCATAATTAATTCTTATCAGAAATGAAATAACTCTTTATCATTGCTTCACCTAGTATGCTTACGCATTAGTTTTCCATATTTAACATGATCATGGTTTACCTTCCACAGGTGGGTCAGTAAACTTCTCAGGAAAAGGCATGATTCTTCTGTGACAAATGTCGCTTGGCATCCCAATAATGTTTGTTTTACCCTTCTTTCCACCGTTTCATATGAATTTATATGGACAAATTTTTTGATCTTTTTAGAAGATTTCCAGTTATATCTTAGTGCTTGCTTGTCACTTTGTTTTTCTGAGCAAAATTATGGCTGTGTTTTTCGGTTATGAATTTTCCCTTATATTTTATTCACAGCTTCTTCTTGCAACAACCTCAACGGATGGAAAATGTCGAATATTTTCCACCTTCATTAAAGGTGTTGACACAAAGTATGTAGAGAGTAGTTTAGACTGCAGTCTTCTCATGAAATATTATAGGATTGATTTAGAAGTTACTGATGCTTGATTGAAATTTCACAGGGATTCAAAAGCCGGCGCATTTTCAGATTCAAAATTCGGAGAGGTTTAATATTCAGACTTTTAATTTGCAGTGAACAAAATTTCTTGTGCTTGGAAGAGTAGAATGCTTAAATTTTTTTTTATAAAATAACTAAAAGTGTTTTTGGATTGTCATCTTTTGATTCAAATTTAAATGATTTGAATTTCTCCCTTTGGAAAAGACATGGTTCAGTATTTTTGTCCACAGTTGCTCTCTACTTTGACGAGCAAAGTAGTTCCTATTATTTATGAGCAATTTCTTTTGGTGAATTAGTTAATTGTTCAGCTCGATCTCTCATTCTCTTGGGCATTTGGCGTGAAGTGGTCACCAAGTGGCAAAACCTTAGCTTATGCAGGTTAGAAGTACCTCCTCTCTGCAAATTATTTACAGAGACAACTTTATAAGTTACAACTACAGCATATGGAATAGCAACAAGTTTGAATTTACAGAGACAAGTTTGAATTGTCTAATACTTTTGCTTCTTATAGTCATACTGCCTTCCTTATAAATTGGGTAAGTTTTTTTCCATAAACATCATGGATAATACATCCATTTTGTAAATTTCAATCATCAATGAAATCGTCTCTTGTCAAAAAAAAAAAAAAAAAAATTCATTGGTTAGCTTCCTATAACTTGTTACATAACAATTGTAACTATGAAATTTCCCCCATTATTTTAGTTACCTTTTGTTTGGGGCGTTGAAAACAATTTATAGGATTCAACTAGAGTCTCATTTTTTATGCTCTTGTTTAGATGGTGGTTTATTTGTACTCTACTGAAGTTTTTTTTTTTTTTTTTTTTTTTTTTTTTTTAATAATTTAAATACTGCAGGTCACAATTCGATGATTTACTTTGTTGATGAAATTGGTCCTTCCCCTCTAGCCCAGAATGTTGCACTTCGAGATTTGCCTCTTCGTGATGTGGGTCAGCATCCATTTTTCTTTACTCTTTGAGTATTTCTTATAATTATTTAAATACAGTGTACTATTTCGCTTTCTAATCTTGAAGGTTTTTTGGATCAATATAACACTCTTTCAGATACTATTTGTTAGTGAGAGAATGGTTATAGGTGTAGGATTCGATTGCAATCCTATGGTTTTTGCTGCTGATGAAAGAGGGATCTGGTGAGCTAAGCTTGAAATAGATTGTGTTATCTTTAAGATATTATAATATTTTAAGGAATATGTAAAGTGATTTATCTGCTTTCCTTCCCCTCACCACAACTAGGAGCTTTATAAGATTTCTTGGTGAAAGGAAAACAGCTTCAGCTTCAAAATATGGATCCCAGGTATTGCATCCATTTAACTTTGTCGGTTAACAATTATTTTACAACTTAAGCTGGAAACAGAATGCATTGTCTACTGGCTGAATGCTTAGTAATTTTATATATCTTTTTAGTTAGGTCTGCAGATGGCCTGATCTAAATGGGTCGTTGCCTGTTCAGTTGTTCCACCCTGTCTGAATTCTCAGGTCCCAGTACTCCATACTGGGCTTGACGGGCTGCAAGTATATGGACTTAGCTTGACTTTGAATATTGGTTTCCCTGTCATTTTTAATAATATACGTAAATTTGAAAATTTGAAAATTTGAAAATTTGAAAATAGGGTATCAAATGAAAACAATGCTTTAGAAAAAAGTGTCTAGAAAAACAAACAAAAATAATAAATATTTGAAAAGAAAAAAAAAAGATTATTTAAATAAAGATCAATACAAAGGCTAGTGCCCTTTGCCAGTTGGTTTAACTTTCATGGCTATTTTCCACATCTTGTTCACCAACTAATAGACTTTGCCACTTGGTTTAACTAGCAAGCTGAATTTGTGAAACGCCTTTTTTTTCTCAATCAGTTTTCAGAAGCATTTGGGAAGTTATATGGTCAACCGAGGCAAGGTGTTGGCAATGAATCAGTTGAATCTTCAAGATTGCGCGGAATTGTCCACGAGAATTGCATAAAGTATGTAGTTATTGAATATATTTTCTGTAGCTTCTACTTGGTTGATTTTGTGAATTACTTTGATTTCCGGGAGGATGCCCCATATCCACTTAATTATTTGCTTATCCAGAGAGCCATTTGTAATCTGAGCGAATTAGCAAAAAGTGGCTATGGACATGGGGTGGCCTTCACATTGTTAAATGTGCATGACGTAATGATTTGTTTTTGAACTGTAGTTGTATTGTGCCTCTTAGAGAGCGAAGGGTTTCCACTATAAAGAGATTCAGCACTTCAGGTTTGTTAAAAGGAAGAGATATTGAACAAATCTTAGTCCTTCATTTTTATTTATGAACAAGATCTGTTGTGTGTCCTTAAGTTCTGAAGCCTTCATTTTCATGTCTCGAAAATGATCGAAACTTATGAGAAGGCTGGTTTTAATGGAAGCTATTTGCCCTGACCTTACAGGTTTGGATGGAAAAGTTGCTATCTGGGATTTGGAGGGCCAGGCTGATCTATCTCAATACTTGTGAACCTTGATTCATTAACTTTCTCACTACCATGTAAAGAATCTTGCTCTCGGCAGAGTCACATGCCTTGTATATCATAGCAGCTGTGAGGAACTGATTGCTTTTTCTTCTTGTAGCAGACAAGCGAGTTTGATTTTGTGTATGTATGCATTTTCAGCTAAAATTTTGCTCTTAGAGATTTCATACACATCATTGGAGTTCAATCCCTCTCATTTAGGTCTCAATTTATGTTCAGACTATTGGTTTTACATCTTCTATAATGTTCTCTCTCTCGAAATACTTCGTGTCGTTTCATATTCTGTGCCGTTTGTGTTTGATATGAAAATATCAAGATTAAACTCGGCATGAACACAGACTATACTGCAAAGAGTTGTAGTACTTGTTATCGTTCAAATTGTGGGTACCAAATGAAGAAAGACAAGATTATAACTTGTAAGTTGTAACTGCGCTTCTTTACAAAATTTTGGTAGGGAGAAAATATTTATTTTACCAAAAATATAAATGAAATATTTTTTTACATTCAGCTCTTTTTTTTTTTTTTTTATTCTTTTTTTAATCTTTCAAGAATATCTTCATATTGTTCAGCTAAAATATTGTTAAAAAACATACATTTTAAACTTAAATTTTTTTAATTTAGTAGCATTTTTTTATTAATCATTGAGAGCAAGTTGATAGGATACCTATTTTTTTAGTGAAATATTTATCCAATTTATATATTATTCAATTTAAAAAAACATTGCTTTTTTGTTTTATTTTTCTCTTCCCTCTTCTCTCCCTCTCGTCCCACTATTTTAAAATTTTGAAATTTGTCAGATAATTTTTTAAATTAAATTTATGATTTAACCATAAATAAATAAATAAATGAATAAGAAGGTATAGACGACGGCTTCGTTACCAGTATTCCCTGCGCTCGTCAAGCAGCGAACATGCTATCCACTCTGCAGCCTCCTCGCTGTTCCCTTTCTCGCTTCCCTCTCCATCTTCCTTCTAAACCCTTCTTCTTTCACTCCAAACGAACCCCCCTCTCATCTCCATATCCCATCGCCAATGCCACTCTCACCGACCAAATTGCAACTTCCGCTTCTTCCCCATCCCTTCACTCCCAAATTCTCTCCATCCGCCATTCCCTTCTTTCCCGCCAATTCACTGCCACCCAACTTGCCGAGTCCTATCTCAATCGCCTTCGAGCATTGGAGCCTCACCTTAAGTCATTTCTCCACGTCTCTGAAACCGTTCTCTCCGATGCCCGCGAGATTGATGACAAAATTCTGAGAAATGAGGAATTGGGTCCTTTGGCTGGGGTGCTTGTCGGCGTTAAGGACAACATTTGTACTGCGGGTATGCCTTCCACTGGTGGGTCTAGGATTCTCGATGGGTATCGACCGCCATTTGATGCTACTGCTGTGAGGAGAATCAAGGAGTTGGGTGGGATTGTGGTTGGGAAGACTAATTTGGATGAGTTTGGAATGGGTAGTACTACTGAAGCCTCTGCTTTCCAGGTTTGCGTTTCTTTTAATATTATAAATTTATAGCTTTCCCTGCTTTCAATCATATGGGGTACTCGGAAATAAGGGCGGGAAGTGTGTGCGGTTGTGTGTTTTCTTCTTAGCACTACTTTCGTCGTGAAAGTGAACATAGAGGGGACATTTCTATGGGGGATTATCATTAGAAAATTGAATACAGAGCATTTTATAGGGTAAAAGTGAGGCTGTTATTCCTTAGGTGACTGCAAATCCGTGGGATTTGAAAAGGGTCCCGGGAGGATCATCAGGAGGCTCCGCTTCAGCTGTTTCTGCTAGGCAGTGTGTGGTGTCTTTAGGAAGTGATACAGGTGGAAGTGTGCGGCAGCCAGCGTCTTTTTGCGGTGTTGTTGGGTTGAAACCAACGTATGGTCGTGTCTCAAGATTTGGACTTATGGCCTATGCTTCATCGCTTGATGTTATTGGGTGCTTGGGGACAACAGTTGCTGATGCTGGGATTCTTCTACATGCAATTTCTGGTCATGATACACTTGACGCCACTAGCAGTAAACGAGTAAGATTGGTCTATACTTCCTCTGTGCTATTGTCTTAAGTTTTGTAGCGTTTGAAAGGAAGATTGGTCTGTGCCTGCTTCTTCGAAAATTTGAAGTTGCCAAGTGACTTTGGTAGTCTCATGTTGCTGTTATTGATTGTTCATGATGTCGTTTGAAGTTGAAAACTGTAGAATCGGATAGTGAATTAGTTTTATCACTTCTTGGGCAATTTCATAATAGGGTGGATTCTTGTAGCATTTTTTAAATTTATATTCGCGCACGTTTTTCAGGAAGTTCATGATTTCACGTCGCAATTTACTGCTGTTGATTCATTGGAAAGTAAACCCTTGAAGGGATTGAGGATTGGCCTAATTCGTGAAACTCTTGATAATGGTGTTGATGGTGAAGTAAGTTCTGCAATACGTGCTGCTGCTTCACATCTTGAAGAACTGGGATGCTCCGTCAATGAGGTATATTTTCTTTTAATTCCATTGCTTTTGGTGCTTTACTTTCTAGTTGACTAATTATTTCTGTTGTAGGTATCACTGCCATCATTCTCTCTTGGGCTGCCTGCCTATTACATTCTTGCATCATCTGAATCATCTTCAAACTTAGCACGATATGATGGTGTCAGGTAACTTGTTTATTTTCTTCTTCAAAGAAAAGACAGTGACGTTGGATCCATTGAATTGTTATTTGATTCTCTCAATTGAAGAAACCATTTAAATACCTATATATATATTTTTCAGGTGCTTTTGTTTTGTTACTGTATTGTGTTGACAACTTATTCTGATTCAATTTGGGCACTATAACCTACATATAGATATGGAAATCAAGCTGTTGCTGATGAGCTAACTGGCCTATATCAAAATTCCAGAGCAACAGGATTTGGTTCGGAGGTACTAGTTGGAACCTCTTAAAATTTCTCTTGCATTGACATCCAAGATTTTCACTTTTTATTTCTATTTTATTGTGAGATCCCACATCGGTTGGAGAGGGAAACGAAACATTTCTTATAAGGGTGTGGAAACCTCTCCCTAGAAAACGCGTTTTAAAACCGTGAGGCTTACGACAATACGTAACGGGGCCAAAACGGATAATATCTACTAGCAGTGGACTTGGGCTGTTACAAATGGTATCAAAGCCAGACACCGGACGGTGTGCCAACGAGAACGTTGAGTGAGCCCCCGAGGGGTGGATTGTGAGATCCCACATCGATTGGAGAGGGGAATGAAGTATTTCTTATAAGGGTGTGAAAATCTCTCCCAAGCAGATGAGTTTAAAAACCGTGAGGGGGCCAAAGCGGACAATATGTGCTAGCGGTTGACTTGGACTATTACATGAGGTGTTATAGAATTTGAACCTCGTCCTCTTTAGTCCCGGGGAATTAATAACACATTTTCTGATTTCAGGTGAAAATGAGAATTTTGATGGGAACATACGCTCTCTCTGCTGGTTATTATGATGCTTACTACAAGCGTGCTCAGCAGGTGCCACATCAACATTCTCTATTCTTGACACTTTACAAGGAATGTTTGATAAGAGGTTTATGATTGCAACGGTGTTTCAGGTGAGAACCATTATTCAGAAAAGCTTCAAGGCAGCATTAGATGAAAATGACATCTTAATATCACCAGCTGCTCCATCTGCCGCTTATAAAATTGGTATGCCTTCCAAAATTTCATGTCTTTCAATTCTTCTGTACACTACTTTTATGATCATTGTTTGTTAACAGGTGAAAAGGTGAAGGATCCATTGGCAATGTATGCAGGTGACATCATGACTGTAAGCATTTCTGCCGCCCATCTTTTGAGTTCTTTCCAATATATATATATATATAGTATCGCTCCTTCAACTGAACAATCTTTATTTGTTTCATGCCCTTGACAGGTCAATGTTAACTTAGCTGGAGTACCTGCATTGGTGTTGCCTTGTGGATTTGTTAGAGATGGGTCCTCCGACCTCCCTGTCGGCCTTCAAATGATTGGCGCAGCGTTTGACGAGGTACGCGTCATTTACCCTATCGCACAGCATGTTGGTTCGAAAACTATGATTCTCTGTCTGGTTAATTCTGTAGCTTAGAAGTGATTATTAACAAAAAAAAAAAAAAAAAAAAAAAAAAAGAAAGTTTGTTAAAAATGTGGATGATTGTTTACAGGGAAAGCTTGTTAAAGTGGGACACATCTTTGAGCAAACTCTTCGAGACTGCAGATTTGTTCCACCTCTACTATCTGATCACATTGATCACATTGATCACATTGATCACATTGTGGGTTAGCTCCAAGTGTGTTGAGTTGTGAAAGCACCCAAATTGGAAGCTTATGTACTATTCATTATTATTCGGTGAGTGCTACAATTCTTTTGGGTTCTCTCTCTCTCTTATCTAGAAGAACAAATGGATTGGATTCAATTGGTAAAATTTTGGTTGCTATTATTGGGACCTTAAATGAGTCTTCATTTGGGCATTCCTTTTGGGCATTCCTTTTGGGCATTCCTTTTGGGCATTCCTTCGCTGTAAATTGGAGATTCAAGTATTTTTTCAACCATTTTTCAAACAAAATCTACTCTAACTCCGTGTTATATTGAATAGGAGTTTTTTTTGGACCACCCCAAAAGTTCCACCCAAATTTGTTTCACAACCCAATCCAATTCTCTATTTTTGGGTTGAGTTGTCGGGTTTAATTTTTTTAAATTTAAACGATGACAACAACTATTACTGCAAACTCACGATGGACAACTGCAATTGAATTGTGACTAGACAGTTTGGATGGTTGCGGCTAGACTATTATTGTAAACTAGTATGTTTGTCTTAGAAACCTAAGGTAGAAGAGAAGATAAGGCTTGCCGTACTATATATACTTTTAGTTTGGGTTGGCTCAAACTCGCATTAAGCAAACTGAACCCGAACTTGACTTGACTCATTGAGTTCCTAGAAAACTAAACTCAACCCTATCCGATAACCTATTTAATCGAATCCAACCCTTATAATTCGAGTTGCATTAGTTTGGATTGTCGGATTCAAAGTTTTATCTTTATTAATTTTAATTATAATTTATAAAACATAAATACTATTTTATTTTTAGACAGTAATAGAATAAATAAATAAAGTATAGAATATGAAAGTTGCATGCTAAACTTAGAATTATGTGTAAAAATTTTGTGAAGGGTCGATCATCAATCCAAATTTATCTAAAATTTTTCGAAAATTAGGGTTTAGTTTAAATTATAAAAAATAATAAAAATAATAAAAAAGGCGAAGTAAAAAGGTAAAGATTCCAATTTCATCAAAATCAGATTCTAAAAACCTTTTTAACCCATTATTCACAAATTTTCAATCCAATTTGGATCGGATCTTCTGGAGATTGGAGCAGAGTCTTTGAGTTCTACAACAGATCACAGCCTTTTAGTTTATTGCGCGCCTTGAAGATCGCTGTCCCGTCGGAATCTCGGTCGATCCATTGTTCCGATCTATTCCATCTGTTCGGCGTCGAATCTCCGCTGCTTACGTACTCCTCCGACACCAGGTTCTTCTCTTACCCTCTCCATACTAGTTTATCGTTTGAATTTCTTTCATGCTTCTTTAGAAACTCGGTTTGTGTGTACGGTTCAACGATCCACTTCTAAAGCTGCTTGAGCTGTGACGTTATGTGATTATCGAGGTTGAGTATGGAAGAAGGGGGAAAGGAGTCGTTTTACTTTTTCACTTCCGTTTTGGAACTGCGATAAATGATTAGGTCGAAGAAGTTGTTGGAATCTGGATTAGGAAAGGAATCCAAATTTGTGACTGGTAGGTGCTGATCATAATTTCGCGTGCAATCCAAGTCGAATGTTCATAAAAGAATGATGTACTTTTTTTCCCCTCTTGAGATCGGACCGATATAGTGAACCATGAGATTAAGTGTCCTGGCGTTTATTTTTTTTGCAACTTTACATTGTGTGTGTTTCTGTTAAATTTCCCTGATAGCAACCTTGCCTTATCTTCCCGCTTAGATATTGAAAAAGATGTCGGGCCAGACCCAACGTTTGAATGTGGTTCCGACGGTTACAATGCTTGGAGCGATGAAAGCCCGTCTTGTTGGTGCAACCAGAGGTCATGCTCTCCTCAAGAAGAAGAGTGATGCTTTGACTGTTCAGTTCCGTCAGATACTCAAGAAGATTGTCTCAGCTAAGGAATCAATGGGGGAAGTCATGAAGACATCTGCATTTTCTCTCACCGAAGCAAAATATGTTGCTGGTGACAACATCAAGCATATTGTTCTTGAGAATGTCCAAACTGCCGCTATTAAGATTCGATCTCGGCAGGAGAATATCGCTGGTGTAAAACTCCCAAAATTTGAACATTATTCTGATGGTGAGACCAAAAATGATCTCACAGGGTTAGCCAGGGGTGGACAACAGATCCAGCTGTGTCGGGGCGCCTATGTGAAGGCAATTGAGGTTCTTGTAGAGCTTGCTTCACTTCAGACATCATTTTTGACTCTTGATGAGGCAATTAAAACCACAAACCGCAGGGTTAATGCTCTGGAGAATGTTGTGAAGCCAAGGATTGAGAATACTATAAGTTACATTAAGGGAGAATTGGACGAGCTGGAAAGGGAAGATTTCTTTAGACTGAAAAAGATACAGGGTTATAAGAGAAGGGAAATTGAGAGGCAACGTATCAATGCCAAGCTATATGCTGAGGAACAACTTGCTGAAAAGATATCCTTGCAGAAGGGTGTTTCCATGACTTCAGCCCACAACTTATTGTCTGCAGCTGCTGAGAAGGACGAGGATATTATTTTTTGATGTTAAGGTTGGTTTTTTTTTGTCTAAAATGTGTGGCTTTCGTTTGCTTATCTATGTTCAAAAATTTATTTGGTGACTTAGGTGGCTCAAGGAGTAATCCCAATAAAAAAAAACCATATGCTCTAGCCAAAATGTATTTATTTGTTTTCTCTGTTACTTTCAAGGCTTTCAGGTCTTGTAAACATTCCTTCACTTGACAGTTCATCTGTTTCTTGAGATACAAATATTTTGTTGTATCATTCTGAATTTGTGTTTGATTGGTGTGTTCTTTATCCACTCCATGTAATTCTTGGGTAAATTATGTTAATCAGAGGCAGTCCAGTTTCATATTTTCGTACCAATTACTTGTCTGTTCTCTCCTGCTTTGGATGGAAAAGTGAAAGGAGGATACCAGATTGGTCATTAATAGGTTCGTTAAATGCTAGTGAACATTTTGCAGTCCATGGTTGAATAGGTTCTTGAAGCTAGAGATTTCTATTGATGGTGCCATGACATGTGCTATAGTCCTTGTCATCTACCCTTTTTTCTTACCTGTCCTGGAAAGGTGTAAGATTCCGTAGATTTCAATATATGTTACTTGTTGATTTGATTTGTTTGATTCATAATATGTTTGGCTCATGGCTTATGAAGTAGATGTGAGCATAAGAAGTGGACATTAGAAATGTAGATTTTTTATTTCTTGTGGGATTAAGAGCCATAAAGCCCTAGTTATGTAACTTATGTCTGTGATACATAACCTTCTGATGAAAATTCTTACAAGACAATTCAATAGTACCAAAAAATGCTATGGTAAAAGTATATAATAAAAATGGTGAGTACATAGCTTGGAGAAGTTACCAATTTACTCACCATTATTGTTCACGAGTTGAAGCAAGAGTAAAGTTCCTATGTGCTACAACTTGGTTCACTAATTCACTAACCGTTTTTAAATATTTTCTTGCTTTTAAAAACATTTTCTTGCTTTTTTAAAAGAAAGAAAAGGTTAACTTGATATTATTTATCAAAGTGGTCCGAAGTTTTTTGAGATGTTGAGTGAGTTACAAATAGTATGTGAAGTTATATGACTTGTGTTCGTGTTTAATCTTGATCAAGTACATGTTCCGAGTAGAGTTGTTTTGAAGTTGTTTATTAGACACTAATTTTTTAAACTTTAAATAACAAAATTGAGATCATTAGAGGGCGAGGAATGACGAAGGGGCTGAGGAGTTGTTCTCGAGGGGCAAGGAGAGTGGATGAGGTTTTATGGTTATAGATAGACTCGGGAAGAGGACGCATGGATATGGAGAAATGGCATTAAAGATCGGGCAATGGCTCCCCAAAGTCATTTGCCTCAAAACACGATCCTAGACTAAACCTTAGCGAACCATGTTCAAACACAAGGAAGAGTGTAGGAGAGGCTGAGGATCGGGTACTGTATGAACAAATGTTTCTCTCTTCCCACTTTGTAAACATACAATATGGAGTTTATATCAAAGAAATGTCCAACAAGAAAGCTATAGCACGAATACACAATTGACTTCGAAATACTATGGAAGGGTCAAAACAAAAGCCTAGAAGCTAAAAAATAATCCCCAACTAAACGGTTAGAAAGAGAGCGTTGAGGAGAAGCAGCATATCCACAAACAATCACATCACAACGGAACCTGCATTTTGTCAAAACTTGAAACCATATCTCTTCACCAGCTGCCTCGTGTAAACTGAAATGCATTGCGTTGAATTACTGCTTTGTCCAGTTATTGGAACATCTGAAGGAAGTTATTTGCATATGCCATTGGTTTCACGTCAGGATGCGGCTGCAATATCGATGAATGACAAATATGTAAAGGAATCCAAAAAAAAAAAAAGGTACTCCACAGGAAAGACCATATTAATAAAAATGAACACCCACCACTGCCGAGAAGGTTACAATGTTGGGCTTCAAATCTGGTGCTTCGAAGCGAATAAAAGCTCCTTTATTTCCCATCTGCAATGTCATTATGGCAAACCATCGGTACAAATTTTATAGGAAAAAAACATGAAAGAACTTGACTTTGGAAACAGAAAAGAAGAATCAGCACCTAAGCCCTAATGGGAGAAGAATTTAGTCTACTACTACTAAAAGCTGAAGTAATATGCTATTTTTCTTCTAAAACAATTAGTAATGTATGGATAATATTGCACCAACCAAGGAAAAAGAAATTACCTGATCACAATAATTGGGAGCAGAAAATACTGTAATAAGTTTTCCCAACCAAGGAAAAAGAAATTACCTGATCACAATAATTGGGAGCAGAAAATACTGTAATAAGTTTTCCATCATGCTCGATTTCATACCCTTCATCCTTGACTTCATGGGATCGCACAATTAAATCTGTCGAGTTATTGGTAGTTCATGTCATCAAAAACTGTTATCATTCTCAACCAAACATAATAGATACATAACTAGAAAACAGCTACCTAAGTTGTTCTCCTCCAAGAATCTTTTAGTGACATCTGCACCGAAGGCCAGACCTACACCACGTTTACTGGGTCCCCTCCCAGGATTAGGTTGCGGATCACTCCATAGGATTTCACACATTAATCCTGTTACACAAAAGTGACAGGAAAATTAAGAAATATTCAACTTAGGAATATAAGAACAATGATTTTTGTGCTCGAGAAAAACCATACTGACTTTTCAGGCATGTTTCTTTGTGCAGAAAATATGCATTAGAGTTTAGATGAGCAATAAAAGATTAAATAAAGAGATTAAATTATGCATCTCACCTTCCTCAGGGGGTTCGCAAAACCGATCTATTTCTCTGATTTCAGAGAGTTTTACCCCATCAACACTAAAAAGACCACCATGAGCCACGAAAACCTTCTCATTTAGAACATAAGCCAAAGGTAAAGAGCAAAATACTTCTGCAAATAGTTCCACAAACGTTTCATTCAACTTAGACCGAACTTCACCCTCAAAGCCATAGATCTTGTTCATGCTCTTGCTTTCGTGATTTCCTCTGGACAAATGCATAGCTGAAAGTAGACAAGTGATATAAAAAGTCATTGGATGAAAGAAAATTCACAGGACACAAGGGAGCAGTTGATGACTAAATAAAACCATATATGATCTGACAAAAAATTGTGATGGTGAAACAGTACAGTGCAAGCACATATAGGAACCTTTTAAGGAGATCAGACAATAACATTTGCAGTTTTACACTTAGTAAATCAAGTTAATTGTCGGGTTGAGATCCATAGAGCTTCATAATTAAATTGTTTTTACCTCTTCTGGATTTCGTGAAATTAAGTTCGACTAACATTCAGCTATAGTACAATCATGAAAAATTACAGCAATCAGAGCTCAGAGCTCAAGTTCCTTGCTTTCCAAGATTTTTCTTCCTTGGATATAAAGAACGACTTTCAAAATTGCTATAACCTGCCTTAGTGTCATAGGCTTGTAAAATTTTGCGGGAAGAAGTCCATCTAAGATTTACGGTGTAAAAATGTTTGGAGGAAATTCACCTGCTGGAGACATGCACTTGAATGCAAACAACGTGAGAATGACCTCCACAGAAAATGAACCTCTATCCACGAAGTCTCCATTAAAGAGGTATGGATTTTCATCTGATGGAAGCCCATTAAGCTCGAATATATTTAAGAGATCATAGAACTGCAGACATCATAAAAGGTATATTATGCAAGCATGCCTACCATCTACAATAAAACATAAACAAGAAATACAATAAGGAGATTCAAATAAAGGAAAAATACAACACAGCTGTATTATGAAAAAAGAGATCCCAATATTGTGCAACTCCATTGATGCGCAAGTATGGATAAGAAAAAAAAAAAAAAAAGGCAAGCAAAACTTTCGATGATCTAATTCCTTTTATCACTAAACTGTCCATTTGTGAACATAACTAGTATATTTAATGGCTCCACACATGCTCACCACTAGGACAGGTGATATCATAAGTACGTATATTAACTCAAAGAAACCTTACCTGACCATGTACATCACCACAAACAGTTAAATGTCTGCCCTCTGGGATGTTAACATCTACAAGAGATGGAAGGGCACGCAAGATTTCTCTGACTTGTAATACAATTTGGAATGCATATCTACAAAATCAATAGCAACATTAAAAGGCATATTCATGCCACTGATTAATGACGTCAATCATTGGACCTACCTCTTGTGCAAGCTTTTCTGGTTTTTAAAATCTTCAATCATTTTCTTCACAAAATCCAGTGTTACAACATCTCCTTCTATCTTTGCACCAGTATACTGTGGCTCAACATCTACAATTAAAGCATAAACGAGCCTTACTTCGTCACAAAGCAATTAATTTTTTGTAAAAAAGAAAACAAAAGGTCATAGAACAAGAAAAATGTGATTTAACATAATTATCTTAAATCAATAAGCAGAAAACTAAGAACAAAGAAAAAGGAAATTAAAATTGTAATTAGATGATCTCTTAATATCCATAACATTTGACCTACCACTGGGTCTTGCTAAAATTCAAGAGAATGGACTAGAGATTTACTTTTATTGTTAATCTTTAACAGAAGTTTAAAAGTTGATTAAATGGATAAAATGATAAAATGAGCCATTTCCTAAAATATGTGGGTGGATTCTTGGGGGGCTGGGGATCTAGTTGCACAAGCTGCAAGGTGAGAACATTTCACGTAAGAGAAATTACCGATTGCATGAAAATCAATGGAATCAGCCACTGAACGCCTCTGAGCTTCTGGTACTGCTATTGCTTCTTCGAACTTAAGCTTCATGACTGCCTTTTCACATTCCTTCAATTTCTTAGCAGCATCACGATCATTGGGACAGATCTTCTTGAGCTGGGCAACACAAAACAAATATGATCGAACGGTTGTATATATCAAATATTATATAAGTTGAAACTTGGAATTAAATTTGGGACGTCAGAAAGAAAGCAACAAAAACAGTTTAACCCTCTCCACCTCCTTAGTTTCCCAACAGCCACCAGTCCCACCATATTGAAAAAGAGAGAGATCAACGAATAACTTTTCAGAATAATGACTAAAACAGGTCAGACAACAATAAAAACTCCAACTGAAATTTCAGATGATTAAAAGGGAACAGACAGACAAATGAGAATAGCAATGCAATACAACTTGTATTCAGATGTTAAAAGCCAATAAGAGCCAATCGCAGCTTCCACCAATGACATGAGCCAAGGCTTCAAAACGAAGTGTCCCTTTGAGTACAAGAAAAGATGGTACAACTTGTGTCTTCGAACCTGTTGAAAATCTTTAAGTGCTTCTTTAAGTTTTCCCATAGCAAGAAAAGCTGCACCTCTCCTGTAATAACCCTGTCATAAAGAAAAATTTCAGAACGTGGTAAAAAGGATTGGAGAAGTGCATAAATGTGATATACACTGGCCAAATGTTGAGATTACTTTTGAATATTTAGGGTCAATTTCTATAGCCTTCGATGCATCCTGGATTGCGCTACCATATTCCTCCAATTTAATATGTGCAAATGCACGGTTTGCCCAGTATACAACATTCTGATCATTTAGCTCGATTGCTTGTGTATAAAGGTCAATTGCTTGAGCATATTTGTGGGCTGAAATCAAGTGAAAACAGTTCAGTACATAAGGAGCAACTTCCTACGGGTTGTAGACTTTTCTTCAACATAGACAACTGACTAAAATGCTGCCCACAGAATGTTCGTGCATTTTTGCGGGCGATACCTTGACATATTCACTAGAGAGGACACCACAAAAATGATTTAAGTTCAGCTACCTTCACTTTTTCAGGTACAAATGGTTACCTTTAAATGCTTCATTTGCTTGCGATTTGAGTTCTTCAGCACGAACGGCATCAGTTTTATCAGCTTCCATGACAGGCATAACCCCTACAGAGTAGAGAAAGCCACTATGATTTCTGGGTAAGAATTAATTTTACCATCCCCCTCATATATCTCCATCAACGTGGTCCATCTACTCCATAAAACACGAAAAGCGTAAATTTAATCAAATAATGCAAATGCATGTAGCAAAGATGGGCACCAGGAGAGAGAACAAAGCGTTGTAATTTATATGCAATAAAGTGGCTCCAATGTCTCTACCGTAGTAATTTTGTCCACCAAAGCCATGCAATAAAGCAGAACAAGAAGAGGCAATAACCGCGATTCTAAGGAAAAGCTAAGATTCATAAAAGTACAAGGCGAAAGTGAGTCTGGCATTCAAGATGTTTAGAGAGTTTCGGTCCTTCTGACGCCCGACGAAAAAGTTAAAAGCAAGGAAAAAAAATTGTATTTTTTTTTTTTTAAAAAAGAAAAACTTATCAGCAACGATAACACAGGATTGGTTATCCTAAAGATAATATAGGTAAATGCGAAGCCAAAGAAATTTGTTCAAGCGTCGATCATGTACGAGAGGGGAAAGAACCCCATTACTATTAGTACGTGTAGAAAGCCATCTCATGCGTTCGTAGTGTAAACCATACTAAAGAATCCATTCCTCGCGAAGGGAGCTTCCATTAAACTATAAAA
Source organism: Cucurbita pepo subsp. pepo (assembly GCF_057944985.1). Taxonomy (NCBI): domain Eukaryota; kingdom Viridiplantae; phylum Streptophyta; class Magnoliopsida; order Cucurbitales; family Cucurbitaceae; genus Cucurbita; species Cucurbita pepo. Next base: position 163,167 of record NC_141801.1, on the reverse strand, counting down.
CAAACAGCGTAGAGGAATCGTAGAAAAAGGAAACAAAAAAGAACACACCACAAAACGCTTTGGATTCAACTATAACAGAGTAATTGAATCCGATGTTCTCAATCAGATGCCCCACCAAGTAACGCGAGGTAGGCAGTAGCTAGAGTATTGAATGATGGGGTTGGAGAAACTTTATTCGATTTCCCGGGAATCAAACAAACACATGAAAGCGAAGTAGCAAAGAGAGTGAATGAAGGAAAGATTTATAGACCTGAGAAGAAATGGTCGATCCAGTCAGGAGGCAGAGAGAGGGAGAGAGAGAGCGCGGTTTAGGGAGTGGAATGAAGTGAAGTGGAAGAAGGAGAGTGAGGTTGAGACAGCCCTAATTCAGAGAAATTGTGTAATTCATGTTTAAAATTGAAATGATGAGCAGTTGAGAGAGAACTACAGAGAAGATTCCCCCCCCCCCCCCCCCCCCCCCCCCCAAATTCTGTGGAAATTTCTACAAATACAACAAATCAAAATATTTAGTATTTATATAATAAAACTTATATTGCCTACCATTAAATAATGTTTAAAAGTTTTTTTTTTTTTTTTTTTTTTAAAAAAAAACAAAATATTTAGTTCTCGCCTATTCCGATAAGCTCGGACTCAAATAGAATAGGATCATGAGCGTTCCAACTTTTAGATGTCATATTTTAGCCTACAACTTCTAGTGAATCTTTAATTTCCGTTCATGAACAACATTTTTTAGGGCAAGTAGTTTGAGAGTGACAATAATCGTCGACGTTGAGCTACCATCGCTTTGTCGGGTGTAAATTTGGTGTAGATAATACAATATGCAAAAATATTTATAAAATTAGTATAATTTTTTCTGTCGTTTTTTTTTTTTCATTTTTTTTTTTTTTTTTTTTTTTATAGATTTGAAATTATAAATGATTAAAAGGCATCAAGTATACAATCTACTAAATTGACGAGCTATTTGGGCTTCAGAATTCGGCCCACTGGGCCGAGTCTCAAGTTTAAGGGTCAAACTAGATAAATGGGCTGGACTATTATGTGAAATTAAAATTAATATATAAACAATTTTCAATTAAATAAATCACACTCTAATTTAAATACTACCTAAATAATTAAATTATATTAATTAAAAGCTTTAACATCCAAAATCGTCGGGAAAAAAAATTAAAATTAAATTATATTGAAACCATACGAACCACGTTAATAACGACTAATATTTTATTATCATATGATGACAGATGGTCACACATGTTCCGTATTGATTTTATATGATGACATGGACATACATGTTCCGCCACCATATTGACACATGTGCATGAGGTATCACACGTGGACATCATACATTTATAATATGCAGCTTATGCATGGTGGCGAGAATGACAAGAAACCACGTGGATGCGATTAGTTTAACGTTGTTGATGTAAGGAGAATAAACAAATAAAAAAATAATATATTAAAATAATATTTGATGGCCGTCAATGGATTATCAAATCTTGATTCAGTTGAAGTGAATCTTAAGATGAATTAATTATCAATTAAATGTTATTTTCTTTTTGTTATTATATTAACAATATTTTAGAAACATAAGAGTTTGTGGTTGGAGGTTCAAATTTGAGAGTTAATGATCCTCACCTTCTGTTCCATCTCTCCCAAGTTACTAAAATTATTTGAGTTTTAGCATGTTTTGTTCTCGCTCGTATATTTTCTACTGGAGTTTCTAAAAGGTCATCAATGGATTTTCTTTAAATCAAACATGCTTAACTTTGACAATATACTTCTAGTTTAATAGATACGATTCGTTTAAATCTTTATCCATTGATCAAACAATTTCATGCAAGTTGATCATTCACGAGTTGTTCTTAATCACAACTAGGTTAAAGATCTGTTTCACCTCTGTGATTACATTTTTGCACCTTAAGTACTATTGATTCTCAAATGAACAATTCGTTTATGATAAAATCATGATAAAATCATAAACTAAGTCTCTCGAACCAATAAATCGCGAAAAAGTCTCGAACTCAGTACACTTAAGAAAACTACTTATTTACTTTTCATGTATGATAAGAATTGAATTGTATCTTCTTTCTGTTTGGTAAAGTTTTCAAAATAACCGGTCATCTCATTCATGCAAATCAAAATATGAACCCTCACAAGTAGACGTTTATATTTCACTCGAGATTAAGATCAAATTGCATAAGATCATTTTGAGAATCATTTATAAAAAGAGATTATATATTTATAAATTATATTATTTTAGTCTGGTACAAACTCATACCTATGCTTCTACCTAAATGATTTCATTTAGATGAAATTGTGATAAACGTGATTAAGACAGAGAGAGAGAGAGAGAGATTGTGATGAGAAACTACAAAAGCTTAAGTAGACAGAAAGAGAGAGAGTGGGTGAAGTGTCATAATCATGATGGTTTTGTGTCGTTGTTGTTGTTATTCTTTTGTTACCAAAATGTAGACACAACAAAACAGCAGCTCATCCCATCAAAAACTGGATGATGCGGCGGGAGAAGGAAATGGAATGTGCAGCACCAGAATCTTTGTTCTAAAATGGCGACTGGACCATTTTCTTGCTTTCTTTCCAAAAGAAGACAAAAGTTTTGTAGGCGTAGGCTTCCCCTCTCATATGTCGCTGTCTGTCATAAACTTCAGGGACAACCAGAGATCCATTCTTTCTATTTCTTTCGTTAATAATGTATGAAAATAAACTCTCTCTTTCTCTTCAACCTCTTCCGGAAATTCATCATCCATTTCTCATCCTTTTCCAAATTAAAACCCAACCCTTTTCACAAATTTCAATCTTCTCACTTGGGTCTCTCTCCGTTTCGCATTTGGATGTGAAAATCATGGCCTTTCCGCCCTCTACTTTCTCCATTCGGTAAGTTCCTGACGTCTTAACTGCTGTGTGATGCATCACTGTTCAAGTTTTGAAATGGGTTTGTTTTGTTTTTGATTCTTAGAGAGTATGCTTTGGAAATGAGAGGGAAGGATTTGACGAGACGAAGTTGGCCGTTTAGTGAGAAGGTGAAGGAAGAAGTGGCTGAAGCTCTGCTGCCACCAATTTCCGTTGCGAAATTCCGTTGGTGGTCTCTGTTAGACGAACACGACTCTCCACAATGGTATGATATTGTCCACTTTGAGCATAAGCTCTCATGGCTTTGCTTTGGGTTTCCCCAAAAGGCCTCACACCAATGGAGTTAGCATTCCTCACTTATAAACCCATGATCATTCCCTAAATTAGTCGATGTGGGACTTCCATCATCCAACACCTCAAATTAGTCGATGTGGGACTTCCATCATCCAACACCTCCCCTCGAACAAAGTGCGCCTCCCCTTAATCGAGGCTCGACTCCTTTGGAGTCTTAGTCATTTTTGACTGCCTTCGAGGAGGGGCTTGACTCCTTTTCTTTAGGAGTTCTTTGTTCGATATTTGAGGATTTGAGGATTTACCAATTTATTGGCACGACTAAGTTTAGGGCATGGCTCTGATACCATGTTAGATTGAATGGCACGATGACCTATATGGGTCACGACCTCATGTATTTATAGATGCGTATAATGAAGATTACATTCCAAATCTATGATTTGGTAACAAACCATAAAATCATAGATTTGGTAACAAACCCTTCAAATCATAAACTAGTAAATCTTAGACTATTTTAGTATATACAGTTATGATCTATTTTAGGTTTAACACCCCCCCTCAATCTGGACGATGTACTACTAAGTTCAGATTGCGCCTAAAATAGCTAAAAGAAGGAGCTGGCAGTGGCTTTGTCATGATATCGGCGAGCTGATCCTTGGAAGATATGAGTCGAACATCAAGCTGACGAGTCGATACTCGTTCACGAACGAAGTGATAATCAACCTCAACATGCTTCGTCCGTCGATGAAAGATTGGATTGGCGGATAGGTAGGTGGCACCAATGTTGTCACACCATAGGCTAGGCGCTCGCGCTTGCGAGATCCCGAGCTCACGCAAGAGAACTTGGATCCAAATTAATTCGGCAGTGGCATCAGCAACCGCCTTATATTCGGCTTCCGTACTAGAACGAGAAACTGTCGATTGTTTCCTCGAACTCCAAGAGATAAGATTGCCACCAAAGAAGATCACATAGCCTCCAGTGCTTCGACGATCATCAGGATTCCCAGCCCAATCAGCATCTGAAAAGGCACTCAACAAATCAGTGCTGGACTTTGTAAGACACAAACCCATATCAATAGTGTCATGTAGATAACGGAGAATTCGTTTGACTGCCGCCCAATGTATAGAAGTCGGAGAGGACATGAACTGACACACTCTGTTGACACAGAAGGATATATCAGGACGTGTCAGAGACAAATATTGGAGAGCACCAACGACACTTCGATAGCGAGTAGTATCCTCAGGTGAGAGCTTTTCACCACCATTCAATAACAACTTCTCACTGGGAAGCATAGGTGTGGGCACACCTTTGGAGGTGAGCATATTGGTTCTGGCTAATAAATCTCGAATGTATTTATGTTGTGTCAGAATAAGTCCACTAGAAGTATGGCGGACCTCAATCCCAAGAAAATAACTCAAAATACCAAGATCCTTGACGGCAAAATCATCCTGAAGCTGTGTAAGAAGTTTCTCAGTAGCCGTAGAAGATGAGCTGATGATAATAATATCATCAACGTAGATGAGAATATACATCTGAATGCCCGTTTTGTTAAAAATAAAAAGAGAGACATCAGCCTTTGAAGGTGTAAAATCCAGCTGTAATAGTTTGGAGCTAAGGCGAGAAAACCAGGCACGCGGAGCTTGTTTAAGGCCATAAAGCGACTTATCCAGCTTGCAGAGATAACCAGGGTGTTGAGAATCCACAAATCCAGGGGGCTGCTTCATATAAACATCTTCATTAAGAAGGCCATGAAGAAAAGCATTTTGAATATCAATCTGCCGAATAGCCCAACCACGAGAAATAGCAAGAGATAATAAGAGCCGAATGGTAGTGGGCTTAACAACTGGACTAAAGGTATCATCATAATCGACGCCATACTGCTGTTTAAAACCTTTAGCAACCAGGCGTGCTTTGTAGCGATCAATAGAGCCATCTGGCTTTTGTTTGAGTTTGAAAACCCATTTGCAATCAATAACGTTAAGACCAGCACGAGGAGGAACTAAGTGCCATGTCTTATTTTTTTGAAGTGCCTGAAATTCATCATTCATTGCCTGACGCCAGAGGGGATGCTCCATAGCAGTAATATGTGAAGTAGGTTCAGAGGCAGAAGACCGAGCTACAAGATATGTTACTGTTCCATCTGTACGCACCTTGGGTTTCTTGATATTGTGCTTCAATCGAGTACCATACGGATGAGTAGTAGGTGCAGAATCCACATTTGAGGGGACGGCCGTATCAGCCGTTGCGAGGGGAGCAACCGATGCTACAGCAGTTGGTTGACCAACGGCCGAGGATTCGACCGGGCATTGCGCAATATCATCTGCTGGCGGAGAAGCCGATGCCTCAATCATTGGCGGAACAACCAACGCCGATTCGAATGGCAGCGACGCGGAGGATTGTTGCGGCAATTCCGAAGCTGATGTAGACACCAAATTTTCTGCATCCAAAGAGTTAGTAGGCCCAGACATATGCATGTGATCATTCTCCAAATTAGTACTGCTATTACCCAAATGCAAGGTGCACAAATCAGGGGCATTATGCGTCGACTGCATGATTGGGGAAGAATTAGGTGAGGCTCTCTTGAATGGAAAAACATTTTCATCAAATATGACATCTCTAGACATATAGACACGACCAGAATCGGTGTCAAGACACTTATACCCTTTATGTGAAGAACTGTAGCCTAGAAAGACACATTCCTTTGATCGAAAAGAGAGCTTTTGTTTGTTATAAGGACGAAGATGAGGCCAACAAGCACACCCAAAAATTTTTAATAAGGAGTAATTTGGTGGGGTATGAAAAAGAAGCTCTAAGGGGCATTTTTTATCGATGACACGAGTAGGAAGACGATTGATGAGATATGTGGCTGTAAGAAACGCGTCGTCCCAAAATTTAATAGGTACATGAGCATGAGCTAGAAGGGCTAGGCCAGTTTCAACAATATGACGATGCTTGCGTTCAGCAGACCCATTTTGTTGATGTGTGTGAGGGCACGAAACACGATGACCAATTCCAAGGGAACGAAAAAATGTGTTGTGAATTTTCTGATATTCCCCACCCCAATCAGATTGAACCCACTTGATTTTAGTATCTAGGAGGCGCTCAACATGAGCTTGGAATTGCAAAAATATACGAGGAGCTTCTGTACGATCATGCATCAAATAGATCCACGAAAATTTACTGAAATCATCAATGAAACTAATATAATATTTAAAACCCCCAACAGATGGAGGTGCAGGGCCCCAAACATCCGAAAAAATAAGTTCCAAAGGTGACGAAGACCTATGGGAAAAACTAGTATATGGTAATCGATGACTCTTTGCTAACTGACACGCATTACAAACTGACAAAGATGACTCACTAGCACACGAAATATTATTTAGACGCAAAATGGATTTTATTACTTGAGATGAAGGATGTCCAAGACGAGCATGCCATTGGGCGTGAGTAGTAGATCTGCTCACCAAGGCGTGCTTGAGATTATCGACATCGGATGACTTAATAGGATAAAGACCAGATTCACACCTCCCATTTAGGAGACTTTTCCTCGACTGTCGATCCTTTATAGAAAAATGCCAAGGATGGAATTCAAAAAATACGTCATTATCACGAGAAAATTTATGAACAGAAAGAAGATGTTTGGAAATTTCAGGCACATGCAAAATATTACGCAACGCAAGAGGACGAGTAGCAGTATTAATTAGAGAATGACCAGTATGCAAAACACGCAAACCTGCTCCATTGCCGACTTGAACTTGTTCACCTCCATGATAACGTTCACGCACAGCGAGACGATCCAGGTCACTGGTGATATGGTCCGTAGCGCCTGTGTCGCTGTACCAATTTGGGTCAATCTTGTAAGAGGAAGTAGCCGCCAGTGCCGTAGGAGGAGCAGAAGAAGGACGAGAGGGTGCATAACCTTGAGAACGACCACGACCGCGATCCCTACGCCCACGATTCTTCTGCTGACCACCACGACTAGCATAATTGGCAGAAGATCCAAGATTTAACTGAAGTTCAGCCTGGTGTTGTAGTTGGCGAGCTTCATACGTCATTAGATGTGCAAACACATCATCAAGGGTGAGGGCTTCACTCTTGGTAGTCATTGAGGTGACGAAGGGATCATAGTCAGGGCCAAGACCAGCGAGAAGATACGCGATCACATCATCATCCTGCAAGGCAGAGCCGGCGGCGGCCAGCTCGGTGGCTAGCCCTTTGATCTTGCAAAAATAATTTGCAGCAGATTGATCTCGTTTCTTGGACGTGGCAAGCTCAACACGAATCTGAGTAGTGCGAGCACGAGTTGACGATGAAAACATCCGCTGCAGGGTATCCCACGCCTCCTTGGACGTAGTAGCGGCAACCACATCATGAAGAATCTCCTCAGACATGGAGGAGAGAAGGCCGCTAAGGACTTGTTGATCCTGATCATACCACTGATTATAGGCCGGATTAGAGACCAGCTCAGCACCAGCAGCAGTTGAGGAAGGGATCAGCTTGGCAGGTGCAACATTGGTGCCATCGAGGTAGCCCATAAGCTTCGTACTCCGTAGGTAGGGGAGGAGCTGGGCACGCCATATGATGAAGTTGTTTTTGGTTAGACGAATTGTGACAACATGGTGTAGA